>NC_080634.1:80631077-80918577 GCF_027579445.1 Ammospiza nelsoni | reverse complement strand
CATTCAAGTGGCTACTGATAAGCTAAATGTCCTAATAAGGATAACGAGGAAGAAGGGAAGCAGCTTTTCACACCTGTAGTAAAACTTATTCATATTCTGGCCCGTGCATATGCAGACAAGAAAACTCATCTAAACTCCCCTCTGTGTACTGCACAAACAAGAGGAGAATCTCTCAGATGTAACAAGTAGCTGTGTCAGCACCAGGACTATCAAGGCCTGCTTTTTCTCAGATGAGGTTTGTAGCTGTTTGCCACTTAAAACACCATTACAGCCCTGGGGGTACTCCCAGCTGCACTTCCCAGTCTGCATTCTCTCATCTTAAAAAACTCAACTTTATCCAAAGCCTCTGACCACACTCCCCACCACACAGAGTTACAGCTTCCTCCTCCACCTGGACACATTTTATTCAAGAAACAGGTTGGACCATAATGATTTTTGGATTCTTCCTTCTCTGATATGCTTGGCTGAAGTCCATCAGCTGAGTCAAAGGTACAGCAAAGCCAGAGAACAAACACACACATGGAGTCTTAGCATGCCTGCCTCAGCCTTAGTTTCCTAAAAATTGCATTAAAAAAGGAACATGAGCTACAATACTACCTTGAACATAATATTCAAGGACAAGCCAACTCTCATCTTTGAGCCACTGCTTATTCCTCCACAGACACTGCAAATCTCTTTGGCATCATTTCTATTCTGCAAAAGAGTGGCTCCAGTATATGTGCTGCAGTCAATGCCACTACACTCTAAACCTAAACCCCCCCCTTCACCCTCTGCCTTCCAAATTATTGTATGGACTTTTTTTAAGTTTCTTGTTCAGAAAACTTAGTTGAACTTGTACAGAGCTAGACTTAGCTTCATACTTTGATCACTAAAAAAATGCTAGCAACTAAAATACTACACAAATGTCCTGCTCTAAGAAAATGTATTTCCCTCTCTTGCAACAACCTGAGAGCAAGTGCTGACTTTCAGCCACAAGCTCTAAGATCTCAGTACAGTGAAATAAACTTCCAAAAAGTACAAGATATCTTACCCTTGAGTGTTCAATCCCCTCTACTCCAGTGTTTGATATTGCCTTAGCTTGAAAGAGCAAAGAGAATGCATTATGTCTGCTAGACGCCTCACTCTCCTAAGGTTCATTAAAAGGAGTGAGATGCTAGATTTTCCAACCTTGTTTTTAATTTTCTTTTGGCACTACTTGTTTTTTCGACTCATGGCACCTAATTATTACTTGGGGCAAGAGGGGTTAAAGTGTTAATTATTGCTTGGGGTGGCAGCAGCATCTATTGATCTCAGATCCCAAAGAAATACACATAACAGATATATGTGTAGATGTGTATCCATGTATATAAAGGGAGGCTTAGGGGTGGACAGTTACCCGTTACAAACAAGCAGGACTAATGTACAAATTACTGCTTGCAAAAATCAAGTGAATAGCAGAAGGGAATCATGTACTGGTTGATGAAGTGCTTCAGTTACTCCAAGAGGAACCTTTAGATTATTTCCAACACAATAAACCTAACAGGAGGAAGCAGAGTGATGGTAAAAATATTTTGACAATAGAGTTCCACAGTTTTAGATATTGGTCACCAGACATACTAATCTGAGGATATCCTCCTTTATCACTAAAGCTTACAGCTTTAAGGAAACACTAGCTATACCTGCACAAGCAAAGGGACCTAAGAAATAGAAACAAATGGTAGCAGAAAAAAGCCCCTGTGTTGACTACTTTGAAATAACACCTCCCAAGTGTGCAGCTGGTTGACGCAAATGGAAATGCATTGATGAAAAGAGCTGTGAAGCTGTGTAACACTCCTGTTCCTAATCATTAATCACTTTTTTTAGGCCATTTAAACTAGCCCATTAGAGCCTGCAGCAAAATGCCAACACTCCCATCACTTGCATGTCAGCAGTGCTGGTGTTAACAGGAGAAAATATATGGTTTCTGTGACTGTGCCCCAGTTCTACAGCATTTGCTACTTTTAATTGAAAGAGGCAGTTAAACACAAGGTAAATCATTCAGTTAGCTAAGCTGTTTAATAACACATAATTGATAATGTCAATGTGCTACAGTGACATAATGCATCACTTTCATCACCCTTATGCTTCAAATACAGTCAACTTATACTTCAAACATTTACTTTAAATCTGCTATTTAATGACAAAGCCAGGGAGAACTGCCATGAGTACCACATGTGGAACATGGGTAAAACACACTGCCTCAACTCACCGGCAGGTTGGTTAGAAAGGGGTTTTGGCCAAAGCACTTGCAACTTTGTGAAAATGGCTTGGTTACATTATTACTGACTTGCTTTTTTTCTCAAAACACCAGAAGGTCCTACTGTAATAATTTCCATTTCTCTGATAAAATCTGTTGAAAAAAAAGCATGAAAATATCTGCACAAGAAAAAGCAACTACTTGTTCTCTGAAATGTGTCTCCCAGTCCTGCAGGCTTTTGCCTAACTTTTCACACATAACCAGGCCAACAGCAGCCATCAGGACTTCTTTTTAGTATAAGGCAGATCACATCTTAAGTGTTTACAAAATCATACCCCTTAAACACAGAATATGATCTAGAGTAAGAAAAAATATATCTTGCAGACAGTGTGGTTAAACATGACTAGCCTTATTATATAATACTGAGGTTTTTAACATGTATTAATTTAAAAACTTTTATTTCTACAAGTATTTAAATGGGCAAGAACATTTGACCTGTTTATTTTCTATGACATCATTAAATTATAAATTTAATTGTCATTATAAATAATGACAATTATAAAATAATTGTCATTATTTTATATGACAATAAAACCCACTGACAAGAACCATACATTTGGTTCTGCATTGTGTAGCAGAGAACACCCAGACAGCTGCAAAATGGGATGGGGTTTTGGTTTTCATTTTTTAGAAAAATACACCCCCTAAAAAACCCAATAAACAAACAAACAAAGCCTAAATCCCTCCAAAGCAAACAAACAAAAAACCAAGCAAACCACTTAAGTGCTCACTGTTACAGGATGCATGCAGGAAAAGGTGAGGGGCAGAGCCAGTGGTAGCAGGCAAGATTAAGTGTGCTGATAGTCTGAACCTCCATGTAACTGCACCTATCACAGTTACCTGCATGGAACTATACTATTTGCTTGCTGTGAGATTTCAGCTGTACCACAGCCAGCATGGCTGGAAAGGCTCAGTGTTGTGAAAATGAAAACATGCTGCCTCAGAAGTAGCCACTTGCCCTGCTCCTGTTCTTACCCATGGAAAGCAGCTGTAGAGGCAATATCATCACCTACAACTACATCTTGAAATATTTCAGAGAGAAGTTTGGTTCAGCTGTCCTGGAGTTGACTGTCTGAGGAGTTACACAGATGTTCCCAGCTAATAATGGCTGCCATGAGCTGCACTGGCCACAGGTGACTACAAACTTAGTTGTATGTCCTGACACAGTAACTTGTTGAGTAAGGGATTTCACGACAATAAAAGCAAGTCCATTGATAATAAATGGCTCAAGGCTCACAAAAGCAACCTGTAGAGTCTGGTTTGACTAGAAACCAAGGTAATTACTTATAAAAAGGGAAAAGCCAAAGATGTGTAAAACTGAAGTACCAATTACATAGCAAACCAAAACCTGTAGGATATTTACTACTTTGCACCCTGATTCCTTTTGGTTACCTACAAATTTGTAAGCTATTCAGTACGTTTAGTATGAAAGTACTTTTTGAAAAGTACTATCTATCTGATATAGGACATAACATATCCTCACTAGGAAAAAAAAATCCCAACCTATTGAGTAAAATTCATTTACGGAAAGGTCAAGTAGGCACCAATGTTTTTCCCCCTCTGGGTGGCCAGGATATAATAAATGTTTGACTCCTCTTCCCTTCAAGCTCAGTGCTACTTTTGGCACTCACTTAAATGGAGGGAAAAGCAGAGCAGAGAGAGGTCTTTCATTCATTATGAGGATACCTACAACCACAGAGAACATTTAGATAGACCTTAATTCCCACTGACTGCAAAAATGGTTTTAGTCTGTGCATTTCATAGGGAGAAAACTGCAGAGCAAACTGCATTCTTTCACAGCTTACTAAGTTTTCTAATGGTTGGGCAAGCACTGGTTAGAGCTTGGTCTGTTAATTTGCCTTGGAACACTTCCAAATACTACTTGGTAAGCCACAGCATCTTTCTGTTCTGTTTTGTACAGCAGGTAGCACAATGACATCTACAACTGGAGAAAAATATGTGTAGGAGGCCAGGGCCGTTTTACAGACATTTGATTCAGTATATTTTAATCCTCTCTGGATTGAAATACGGACTTGGGAAAGTTTAAATATGAAGCCCCCTGGGCAAGTCTAGATACCTTTGTAAGGCTGTTGGAAACTCAAAATTCCAAGCAGGAGTCTAGATGGTCATGAGGGGAAGCTGTGAGAAAGGAGTACATGTGTGAGAACTCAGGTCATCCAAGATGGTGCAGCTTTACATAAAAGGTGTGATAATCTCTTCCATATGTCTTCCTGACAGACACTTCTCACACCATGGCAATTACACAGCCTGACTACTGATTTAGGGGGTTTAGTACCATTACTGGCCAGGTTAGAGATACAGAGGCTTTAAATCCTGGATGTGATCTTGTTCTGGATTTATTTTTGTCAGTAGTCCCACTAATTTCACTCAGTTCATGGTATCACCCAAGATACTTCAGTCAGAATTTTGAATTCAGTAAGAACTAAGTGAATTACTACATTGCACATAAATAAGAACATATCTGCCTGGAAAAAAATTGTTTGAAAAAGTAATCTCTCATTCTTACTGTCTTCTTCAGGAGGGGGCTGCTGAAAAACCACTTAATTGTGCTCTACTTTTTTATTCCCCAGTTTAAAGAAATAACATTTTTATTTCAGAGGCAATAAAATAAGAGTGACAGTAAGACTATGAAAATCCACCTAAAATCTACACATTTTATTATAGGCAATAAAACAGGGTTTAGTTATGGTTTTAAAATTATACTGGATACTAAATCATCATGAAAGTCTCAGCCATAGCACAGCACTGGTGTGATACCTGTTACCATTAAATTTCCAATGATTGTTTCATGGCCTTAGGAAGGATGCATACATTAGCAATAGATGCACATTCTCTAACCTTTATCATTTAGAAATACATGCTATTGCATCTGTGATTACTGGCAGAACTATTCATGTAGGACTTAAAATGCTCTTTTGTGTCACAGACTAGTGCTTTTGTAATTCAAACCTTCCATGACAACATTTGTTACTATCTAGGGCTAGGTTCAAAAAGACTTACATACCTAAAGTAGGACACTTAAGCAAAATTGAAACATCTAAATCCAATCTGGCAATACAAATCCTTGATCATGTGTCACTCAGCAGTGAAGGTACTTGTATTCTATCTTCCTTCCTCATTCAAAATACACATTTGGAGCTTTGCTGCTGTACCTCCTCAGTACCACATAATACAGACACTTCCTTCTTCAGGTCCAAATATGCCACAAAAGTCAGGAGAACAGGGTCCAGTTCTACTGTAGGTGCCACATCTACCTTTGAGCAGCCTTCCACTACATAAACAGGACTACGAAAGAGTTGGAGAGGGATCTTTTACAAGGGCCTCTAGTGACATGAGAAAGGGGGATTGATGCCTTTAAACTGAAAGAGGGTAAATTTAAATAAGATATTAGGAAGAAATTCTTTACTGTGAGGTTGGTGGGACACTGGAACAGGCTGCTCAGAAAGGCTGCAGATGCCCCATCCCGGCACTGTTCCAGGCCAGGTTAGACAGGACATTGAGCAATGTGGTCTAGTGGAAAGTGTCCCTGCCCACAGCAGGAGGATTGGAATGAGATGCTGTTTAAGGCTCCTTCCAACCCAAACTATTATATGATTCTATGATTAAACAACTTATGATTGAGCTGTCTTAGCCCAAACCTTTAACACTCCTGTAAGAAGTGAGTCCTGGGACTCATTTATCAGTGAACAGCAACATTATCCAGTGGACTTGGGATGAAGTGATGAATGATGCTGTATGCAATACCCTGACATGGAGAACTCCCCACTGAGGGTGGCAGAGCACTGGGACAGGCTGCCCAGGGGGGCGTGGGGTGTCCCTCTTTGGAGACATTGCAAACCCCCCTGGACACATCCCTGTGTCACCTGCCACGTGTGACCCTGACTTGTTGGGGGGTTGGATCAAACGATCTCCAGAGGTCCCATCCAGCCCTAAGGATTCTGTCATCCTGTCAAGTATGCTTGGCAGGGCAGTAAAAGGCAATCAGCCAAACTACCATCAGACTAGAGTACCTCAGTTAATAACTCATAGCTGCTCCCACCAAAGTTATTATTATGTGAGCTTTGGCCATTACTTCCTAATTGATTTAACCTCTATCCTCACAGCAATATTATTAAATTCTTGGTTAAAGTGACTCAATGTTTAATTTTTTAATTAAACTGAGTCTTTGTGAAGCATTCACAGACATACTGATCTGCATGTTTCATCTCTGTTACTGACACAATTATTTACACAACATGTGAAACTCTCTGACTATCCTCCTAATGAAAACAGTCAGAAAGAAAGCTAGGAAAATTTCCTGAAATGCAAATCAAACTCAAAGATAATGGACTTTGAATAAATATTTTATTGGTTCTCCACTTCACTGAGCAATCTATTTTTAAAATTGATTTATATTTGCAATTTATATTTATATTTGCAATTGCCATTGTAGGATTTCTTTAAGAGATTTATTTTCATAGAATCAGAGAATGGTTTGGTTTAAAAGAGTCTTTAAAGATCATCTAGGTCTGGCCCCCTGCCATGGGCAGAGATTCCTCCCACCAGACCATGGTGCCCCAATTCTACACATTCTGTCTTATTATGTATCTAAACTATATTTATTCCTCATACCAGCATTTTTCTGAGTGCAATCCAACCGAATGATTGCTCAGACACTTGGAGCTACCACTGGTTTAGATCCAAAAGGTGTTTTCCAGAGTCACCAGACTAATACTCAGCTGGTTTAAAAGGTGAAATGCAACTAGCAGTGCACTTATTTCAATCACTAGAAAATTTTGTTGTGTTTTTTTTTTTTCTGCCGTTCTTTGTTTAAAAAAACAAACAAACAAGAAAGCAAACAAAAAACACCACAAAAGCACTATTTACAAGGCATTTGAACTCCTTAAGTCTGTTGCTAATTAGTGAATTTCTCTACTCTGGGAGAAGACTAGAAATCATCCACTAACCACAAGGTAAAAACTGGAAAGAATTTTAGTGGCAATAATATAGGTAGGGTAACACAGCCATAGTTAGATATCTATTTTCAATATACCAGTTCATCACACTTGGCATAAATAGCAACAGGAGTGAGTCCGTGTATCAATAATTACATAAACCTAGTCTGGGAACAGGAAAAGGAACTCAGAACAACAAAGAATGCTGCTGAGAAAGAGAAATTCCTGAGTATTGCTGTGTAGAGTAATGTGAGGATGAAGAAAAGGAAAGGGTTTTAGGACTAGAAATAATTAGCACTGGTTTTATCCATCCCAATACTCTCACTACTCAGTATAATTTTAGGAAGAAACATGCAGGTTATCTGGAAGTTTTAAAGCTTCCAGTTTGTCTGTCAAATCTGCAAAGAAATAGAATTGAGGACATTCCAAAGTGAGATAAGATCAAAGTTTAACAGATCACTCTTCTAACATTATTCACTAATAAATTTTTTAAGTGAGACACATTGCAAAAATTTTTCTTTTCTTTAAATTTTAACTATATTCAACATGGCTGAAATTTGGCTGACAATGCAATACTGGTCTGGCTAATAAAGGGGTGCTTTCATCAGCAGATGAAAACTAAAACACACCAAGCAAGCAGAGTGGTGAAAGGGCAGTCAAGCAGCTCAGCACTCTATACTTCAAAATGGACTCAATAATTAAAATATTTACAAATTTGACTACAAGGTGCTCAAAGAAGACCACTGCTGCTGTGTAAGGCAGGCAGTTATGCATACTTGAGTGGAAAAACAGGACAAGGGAAGAACAAAACTAGTTATGTGCCTTAAAGGCTAAGGAACTCAGCTGGGAAGAGGAGAAATAGCTGCAATCTGCCCAGTTACCCGGTCGGACGTGGGGAAATGGTTCTGAAAATAGGGATCAAAATTTGCATTCCCCATACAATGCCTCAAGCACAGGCTTTCTCCCTCTATCTCTCTAAGGCTTGGCAATTACAACATATTGCAAGCATGGAGCAAATTTTAATTCTGTCACATTAGACAGAATAGCACAGAACTCCCACCCCCAGTCTTGAAGGCAAGTGCTCTCAGCAGCAGGGGGAGCTGCAAAAAGTGACCACCTCTACCTTTTACTGCTATGAATTTTTATCAGTGTAGCCACAGCTGCTGGGCTTTGGGTTGAACTCAATTCTGCCCACCCACGCTAGATGTTTTCCAAAGACTGTTCTCCCAGGAGACTTGAGCTGCACTCAGGTACTTTGTTTCAGCAGCACAGGGAGGAGAAGTGATTTGATATCCAGTTCTGCAGAGCAGGGCTGCTGAGAAGACACAGGTACCTTTAGTTAGACAGCTGTGAAACCCATTTTAGGTGTCCTGAGGACACTCAGAAGGTTACTGTATCCTAAACCTTCTGGATCACTTTCTTGGACTCAGACACACAAACTGTACTTGAATTTTGCTGTAGGTGGCAAAATGGGCACTTGAACTGCTCTGAACCTTTAAGCCTGATGCTTAAAGACATCTGTATACATGATACCGAGACATTGTTGTCAAAGAAGTGTATCACACTTTTTTTTGATTGATTTCTGTAACACTGATTAGTGACAATTATCTATCTACCTTCATGTCTCTATGGACTACTTTCTACAGACAAATTTCATTCATGATGAAATTGTATCCACCAACTACAGTCACATGGCTCACATCCTCTGCCCCTTTTTCATTTACAGACAACTTATTTTATTCCTCCAGCTCTCTTGACTTACTGCTGTTTCCAAACATGGAATACCTGTTCAACCAGCTACAGCTTGGTTTTAAGTTTTTTGTTACTAAATATCTGAAAGGAGACAAGGCAGAATTCTCAGTGTCTCCTGCTCTCCTCATATGGTATGTGATAATCAGTAACTTATTTGCTCATATATGAAGACTTCAAGATCACAGTGCAGATAATGAAAACAACGTTTGAGGTACATGATCAGTTACTAAGTCTCACTTGTATGGTCACGTGTAATCCAAAAATGGGTTCTGTTTTTCACAGTTTCAGTGCTTTAGCTGCTGCTGTTTAACAGTTTCCTGTAAGACAGTTCATTGTCATTATAAGGGAATAGATGCAAGAGCAAACCATAGCCATCTTTATGGTTGACTCATGTTTGTGGTAGTTGAGCTTGTTGTCCTTCCTTGCTATTCTTCCATGGAACCAATGGCTTCAAATACGATTAATCAACACAACTCCCTTCTCCCCTTTCTGATTATTTGCTAATTTTGGAAGATAAGGACTTTTGACTGCAGAGTCCATAGTCACAATGATATTGAAGCTTCAAAGTCTGCTGACCTACAGCATCACCAAGGTTTACTGCAGTCAGTTAAGTCTGTAGTTCCACTTAAGGAGTGTCAGAGGACTTGGTACCAGTTGGGATCCTACCTCAAGATCGATTACAGGCATTGGATTTCTCTTTTCTCTTTAATACAAAACAAAACTAAAATGTCTCTGATGCAGTTATAGAGGGAAAGCTTGCTAAAACTTGCAGCTGTAACTTGCCTCATGATATCATATTACATGATCTTCACTGTTTATATATTTGATAGAGTATAATTTAATGATTTCATAGAATCAAATTAATTTCTCCTATGCTGTATTCATTTTAAAATAGAATCAATATTATTTACCCTACCTGACAATAATGCCCTGTGTTTCACATACAATTGATTCAATAGCAGCAGGTAGTTATCAATGAATGCACTTTGCTGTGGTAAATGAACACAATCAATACCCAGAAATGTGAGTTTTCTGGTGTGTGACTGAATTGTAACTGAAGTGAAAGCTGAGTCTTGTCTTTTTCTGCTTCTTTTAGGTTTCATATAAGGAGAATCTGGATTTAACAGGCAGCACCAGTACAGTAACAATCTGAAAAATTACCAGGCAACACCACTGAGGATCTAAGGTTATGCCACATGAGGTAGCCAACAGCAAAAAAAGGAAACTTCAAGAAAGAAATGTTAAAGATTCTCAGCATTTCTTGAAAAATATTTGTTTAATCTCTTGAGCATCATATGAGTATCATGTGAAAGACAACTCTGTATTTTGAAAAGCACACTGCAAAAAATTCAATTTGTTTTGTTCAAAACAGAGTAAGAAAGAAATGTTTAGTTCTAGGGAGGGCATCCAAAGACAGCATTTTTCAATTATAAAAGACTGTATGAATGTAATATCAGTTAATATAAGCTAAGATTAATTTTAAGTTGTATTACATACATTGAAAACAAAGCTAATGTCAATGAGAGTGACAAAACAATTCTGCTAACTTCAAAATCAAGTAAAAATAGAGACTTTGGCAAAGTCATTTTGTTTACAGCTACTTAAAGTAAAATGTGAGGAAAGAAGATTTTAGAAGACATTAGAGATAAGGGTGGGATAAGCTCCCCTTTCAGTGGGAGCTGCCCTTCTGGTTGCTCCTTCTCCCTTACAGACCATAGCTTTGAACTCCCACAATCCTTCAGCTTGTAATCTTTTTAAGGCAGTCCCCATTTTTCCTAGAGTAACCGAGCCTGGTCTGCACCACTCTGAAGTCATGATGCAGCAGTCATTTTCCCAGCTACCAAGGCATCACTTCTTTCTAGCCGCTTCCTCAACCTTTATACATACTGAGCAACCCTGCTTTGCTTATAGAAAATTCTAGCAAGTACATTGAAGAAAAGCTTAGTTCCACAGCACACTTCAGCACATGCTTTACTACTGATTTAATATTCAGATATTCTTTGTGTAAGAGCCAGGAAAACAAAATCAGAATGCTTACAATAACACTGGAACATTTATATATATATTTATGGTGAGAGAGAGAAAGAGAATAGTGATTCAAAATATAAACAATCTTTACTGCTCACATCTTTCAGAAATCAACTACAACTTTACAGCTTTTTTACACATATGTTCTAAAACTTAAGTTGCCTTCCTTGAAAAAAACAGTGAATTCCTGAAAATCTAGAGTAGTTCTTTTCCTTAAAAAAAACAACCTGCTCATATATTACATCTATCATTTTTTTGCTATTTGCTTGCAAAAAATACAGCAAGCCAGTGTGTGCAATCCATACTTCCTCCCTTTTACCTGTGTTTCATAAAAACATCCTTATGACAAACATAATCTCCCACAATTCTCACAAAAACAGAACAGAAATGCTATATCTAGCTTGATAGAATAAATATAAAACTGAACTGCAATTAACAATATATGCTTCATATTGTTTCCTGTGTAATATTAAACCACAAGCAGAAGATAAATGCCCATAATTCACTCTCTGGTGCCCATGATGACAAACAATACGCAATATAGCATATGTAAAATGCAGAGAGCCACTGCAACTGCTGGAGTCCACAAAACTGAAGGTTTGACAGTGGGGGCAGTAAGGCAATTTAGTCTAGGAGTCAACAACCACCACCAAAGAATATTTTATCTTTGCTGGTTTTTCTTTTTGTTTCCATTCCTCCCAGCCTCATCTTCTCAAAGTTTGACTTTTATATTTGAAATATTAGCTATTACTTGGCTTCATAATTTCACTAATTTATTTAACATTCACATCAACAAAGTTACGGGGGGGGGGGGGGGGGGGGGGGCAGGCGGGTGGGGAGGGAAACTAAGCTTCTTTATCACATGCAAAACCATATCACCTGAACACAGAAAGTGGAAACACCATCTGATTCATTCATTTCTACATTAAACTATTTCCTTTTTACCTAAATTCAATCTGAATAAACAACATTATTTATAACATAAGCATAGAAGTCCACAGTGTGTATGTACAAATTAAATTTATATATTTACATAAGTAAATGTAAGAATCTATTTCTGTTTCAAGGTTGTAAAACCTTTTATCTTATAGCTGTGAGTGTTCCTCTTGCACAGGAAAGAATGTATTGAGCAGGAGGGGGTTAAGTGGAAGGGAGTTTATCATAATCAGCAACATGAAACATGGAAAAAAACAAGGCTTTCTCTTGTTCTCAGACATTTGAAAAGCATTCTAAAGGAAGTGTTGTTATTCAGTTAAGGTATTAGCTAGCACATCACACAGTAAAAAGAAATTCTGCCAGTAATGCTCCCAGTAAATTCCAGACTTGAAGAGAAACTTTCTGTAACATCTCAGCTTTAGGGGTGAAGTTCAAGCGTCACTGCTATTTGGGATGCTTTAAGGTATCCCATCTGGCTTCTGCATGTTGCTCTAGAAAACCACAGGGCAAAATTAGACTGTTCTTTTTTTCAGTTCTGAAAAATGCTGTCCCTTAGCCAGGAAACAGTAGCAAAATATCACAGGACAGAAAAATAGAACTACACTCTACCTGAAAAGAAAGCACGGGTATGCATTTTTTTCATGGTGGGATAATGGGAAAAACATTCATAAAAGGCCCTTCTGTAAAAATATAAAAATGAGGCAAGTCATCCATATGCTGATGGATGGCTGGGAAGGAGGTTCATGTCTTCCCTCCATGGCAGCTGAGTTTGCTTAAGACAAAGAGCTTCTTACTTTTCTACAGGCAGTTTGTCTAGATGAAGCCATTTCTAGACCTGGAGATGTGGAAAGGACCCAGGACTGTGGAGGCAGCAGATAAGGGTTCATCCACAAGGCACACACCAAAAACCTCAACTTAGCTTTTGAGTAAGGAAGAGCCTGCAGGAGTGGGACAGGAACTGGGCTCATACACAGGTGGTGAAGGAGAACAGGGATGAAAGGGCCCTGGTGATACAAGGCACAATCCTTGAACTTTTTGGCAGCTCTGGACACCACCACAGTGCACATCCTCTCCCTTCAAACTACTGTCTGAAGTGCAGAGGATTTGTCCAAGTGACATAAATACACAAGTGAACCCTATATGATTTCTGATTCATCATTTACTCACTGATCAACATGGATTACCAAAAAGGCAAGTTTAATCATTTTAATTTCCAGTTATTTTACCTGCTTTACTAATTACCATTATAGCACTGATTAGTCTGTAATAGTTATTCATTAGCTTAAGTTGAACAAGGGCTGATTTGAAGCAATTACATTTACTCAACATGTTCTGATGACTAATTATTTCACAGTCATCAGATGATGACAGACAATAACAAAGACCCAAAAGAATCAGAGGTGAAATTCTAAAATATCCTCAGAATCACTTATATTTTCTGTGTGTGGATTATTTCATAACACCAACTTTCCTCCAGACAGAGTAACTAAGGATGTTACTGTAGGTCACACATTACTGAACAGAAAAACAGACTTTGAGACAGCTCAGTGTTACACCCTACGTATTTGGTTTTGGAGAAAAGCTGTGGTTTGCCTGTCTGAAGCTCTTCTTACAGGTGATTATGGTATCTTGTTCCTGGAGAATTTGTTTGTCCTTGCATTCAGAGTTCTCCTCCTTACCCCATCAATCCTTTGTGACAAAAACTTCTTCCTCACAAAAAACACATGAGGAGAGTATTTCTTGTTTCATTGGCTTGGAGTTGTCATGGCTGGAAATACAGGATATTTCATAGGGAAGACACTGAAATCTGGGCCAGAGAACATGGCTCTGAAACATCCCTGGGCAAGTGCCTCATCCCCATGAGTCTTTAGAACAATGACAGCAACATACTAGTACTCCCACAAATGATTTAAAACAACTCAGAATTAAAAACAATGGAAGAAAACAGAAGCTTAGTTCATATGCCCAGAACTAGAAAGCCTAAGATGATGATGATGATTATTATTATTAGAGAAACATCCAAGCCTTTTCCTTTAAACCTTGAGTCATTGCTTTACTTGATGAAACAAAAACACGAAGTACAACATTTCACAGAAATAAAACAATACAGAAATACTGAAATGGATACAAAACATGTCAAAAAAAACTTCAAATAAGAATGGGTTTTGTTATAGCCAATCATGACACCGAGAGCAGATCAAATATATCTTGTACTCTATGAGAGTTTAACAATGCTCAAAAAAAAGTGTGTGACAGGGGCAGATGAAAGTGATGAACCTACTTTGGACGCCTTTCTTAGCGACTTCTATTTTTACATGATCTGACCTGTTGCCTTTGCTCATCACCCAAAATAATACCAAGACCCCTCCTCCCCTGCCAAAGTCACCCCGCCAAGCTCCACAATGAGTTCCATTGATTCTCAAGACATATTGTCAACTACCTAATAATTTAACGGGTAGGCACAGCTCTTTCGGTTGAAGCTTCAGTTTCTCAAACAAAAGCTAACCACCTGAGACCACAGAGGACAGGATATGAGCTACTTATAGCAACACTGGACCAGTGAACAAGAATAGCAGGAAAGCTGCTTATTTTATTTTTTTTTCTCCAGCAAAGTCCTTTGAAGTAAACTATTTATTAAACATTATAATACTCGAAACAAAAATCTTTGAAGGCAGGTTATCCTCCTCTGCACCATGTCCCGTTGTGAATGAATTGCTTCCTTTTCCTTTTTGGATTTTTTTCACTTGTGAAACTGACACTCAAATTGTTCTCTTAAGCTACTTGGGCAAGCCTTCGCCTTTGCCGAGAGGAAAAATCCATCCATCAACAACAGGATCATTAAAAATATTTATAACTCAAACTACTTCAATATCACTGCACTGTAAGCAGCCACTCTGTTCATCAGGCAATGCTATATAAATACAATAAATAAGTTCCTTGTGCACAGAAAAACAGTATTGATTAATAAGTAATGATGCAAACAGATCATCTGAAACAGAAACAAGCTAACAGTAAGGCTTAATTTTTCACTTTTTTAATTAAAAAAGTAAATTCTCTCCATTAACCCTGTTACTGATGAATACATGTGTTTTTTCTTTGTTCTTCTGATTAAAACATTCATCTCTCTCCCTCTCTGCTGGTGAAAGGACTAATTTGTCTCTATAGCATCACTGTAGTATCATTGGAAGTTTCAAAATCAGACACAGAGAATTGTCTTTTCAAATACATGCATTTGGGCTGCAGAGACAGAATTGTCACACACTGTGCTGTATTTGCATCTTTGAAAATCTGGCACTGATGTGCAGTGAAGAAGAGGAGTGCTCTGAAATGACTGCTCAGAACTGTCTGAGCCTGAGAAACTCCCTGGCGAAAGCCTGGGAAATAATCAGAAGTGAACTGAAACTCCCAGTGGGCCACCATGCATGCCTACATAGTAAAGATGTCACTGGCAAACTGCAGAAAAAATCATATTAGAAAAGGTTTTAAGAGTTCTCTACTGAGAGAAATATTTTACTTCAACTAAGAGACAGGGGAGAACTATTGATACCCTGATTCCTGAAAGATGAAGAATTTGTGATTTCCACCGATTTGCATGCATGCAAGAGGAATCTATCACATCTGAAAATGTAATCACAAAAATACAACACACAATTCCCAATTAATTTCTTACCTAAGGAGCAGGCCCAGCCTTTTTCATGCAAAACAAGCCACTTTTCCTTGAGTAGACATATTTTCTCAATTTGTTCTGCCTTGTGATTTCAAATACAACCTGGCACACGTACGAACGATGACCAAGCAATAAGAATATTGAATAAATCTTCTCCATTTCTTAGAGATCAAATGTGTCCGTCTGACAATATATTTCTATTGCATATCATATTTTTGCATTTCACAGAATATTCTGAGTTGGAAGGAGCTCATAGGGATCATTAAGTCCAACCCTCACATGGTGACTGAACCCACGACCTTGGTGTTAATAGCACCACACTTTAACCAATTTCACCTTCCAGAAACACCTGTAAAGAATTTTTAAAGCACATGTAAGAACTTTCAGTGGAGGCTAAAACCTGGGTTTTTTAGCCTCCACTGAAATGCTTTCTTGTCTATAGAAGTGGTCTAGATGCCTCCCACTTAAGTCTGTCACCAGCAATCAGCCTGAATTTATCTGTGCTGCATATAAATAACTTGTATTCCCACCATCCTAAGCTGAAATTTGGTGGACTTACTCAATGCCACAGTCCTGACTTTTGAAGAATAAAGAATCCATTCTTTAATAATTTTTCCTACTATTGGAAGGTGTCAACTTGCCTTTAGCCATGTTACTGCCTCTACCACAAGGACATAGCAGCAAGAAGATGGAAAAATGACACACACTTGTCAAATTTGTATCTGTGCCAACCACTGAAGTACTGGAGAACTTGGAGAAGGATTCTCTCTGGTGAGAAAAACCAGAGTCTAAACTCATAATTTGCTGGAGATTTTACAGACTTTCTGTGGAATTGAAGTGCTCTGAATATAAACTGTTACAAATGAAGAAAAATTTCTTGGGCATTCATAATTCTATTACTTATGAATCCTTAGTCACACGGAAACTACTGAGAAAAGCAGTGCATGAACTGAGGGTTTGTCCTCTTTTCCTTTGCATGAGTTCATTCAAAGAAGCTTTAAGTAGGCAAAAAAGCAATAATGAATGCAGCTAAATGATGGATCAAGGTAAAAATGTCTATACAGATCTCAGTTCATAATAGCATGCCAGTATTTTAGGTGCTTTCAAGGATAAGGCTATGATGCCTCATTCACTGTAGCACTTTCCCAAGGGTCTTAAATGTGTCAGCAACCTCTCTACCAGCTCTCAGAAGAGGTTGATAGTTTGGGGTCACTCTTCAGAATGGACTTTAGTAGTTCCATTCCTAAATCTTTTTAAAAGCCTCCTAAGTTACTTGGAGAAATTGCAGATTTGAGTAATCTCAAAAACAGCCATAATAAAACTCTGCATTTCCCCTGAAATTGCTTCACTTCAAAATACACCAAGACTGAATCAAAGGGAGAAGGAGGTGGTTGTAGGCTGTTGTTTCCCCAGGACTCTTCCTATCTGAAAGTCTTTCCACTGTTTGTCTTCACACCTCCAAGTGGAATTGAATCTCATTCACAAGCTCTCCCGTAATATGCCTCATTTATACCAAGCATTTAAATCTGAGCCTGAATTTCAACTCACCATCTGGCAGCACAGACACAAAGTGAATAAGGAACTTGATGGATAAGACGTAGGTATTAATAAAAGGTTTCCATTATTTCTCCAAGATCATTTAGTTAAGTTCCACTACAAAATAACTAAATGTTGCATTTACATAGCAGATTTTAATGTATTTTTAATTTACAATGCTGAATTAATTTTTATCTTTTTTGTGTTTCCAGTTTTGTTATAAACAGAACTTTTTTACTGTTACTTTAAAAAGCATTTTCCAGTCATGCATGGAACTGCCAATAGGAGCTACAGTTTACTTAGTTCATGCATTGTATTCCTCACCACTGCACATCCTACACTTCAACACCACAGTCAGCAGCTTATGTGTCCTCATGTGTCAAAACTCTACATCAAGTTTTGCTCACCTTTACAACTTTTTTGCAGTCCTCACTAAATCAGCCGCAAGGCCACTGCATGTTCAATAACCAGAGTCTGGAACTGTGGCAGGGAGGAGGCAGGCACCCAGGGAAAATCAGAGGGCAAATTGAGGACCAGGCAAAAGTAATTTGCAATTAATGAAGTAGCAACTGGAAAGAAGTTTCATTCATGCATTCAGCACTGTTGCTTAGCTCAATTAGAGATACTCTCCCAGTAATGCGAGCAGAATCTGATCCTTAATATGCATATACCTTTGCAAAACCCTTTCAAGGGTAAGAAAAAGAATCTTGAAATAATGGCAAAACCAGCTCATTACATCATTTCTGGACATCATTTATATCAGCTAGTGCCATCTCCAAGGTCCATAATAGCGTGATTTTATTAATTCTAACAAAATCTGATTTTGCATTCAGGCAGTCAACATGATTCTAACTGACAATATTTCAACCTGAAAGTCTGCAAAACATAAAATAACATCAGTAGAATATTAAAAACTCCCACTGAGATAAATAGAAATATGAAGGTTCAGGCAGAGCCAAATAGATTAGTGCTCACTTTCTACTCATTATGTGCTTTTAGCAAGCACAGTATAGGTTTATAATTTGACGGGGAAGAAATTACACTTTTTAGCTATTTTCCAGCCTGATTCTCTAAGGCTGCTCCTTCCTTTAAAGACAGGAAAGTATTATTACCCATAAAACTATGACTACACAAAGAGCTCTGAACAGTGATGTCCATGTTGCTGGCATATATATTACCCTCTCAAAATAAGTCTTGGGAGAAACACTGAAACCCAGGAGAAAAAGAAAAAGTGGGGGGGAGGGAAGGGGAAATTGTTCTTTGACATCCTCCTTACTTCAGAACTTACTTGTAGAATGGAGTCAAATGTCGCATCAGCAATTAAACTTTGACTTCTACTGGAGTAATATTGATGTAGAGTGAGTCCCAGAGCAGCACTGCCCAGCCCTGTGCTTGGGGTTAGCTCCAGTGCTAAACAGCACGTTGACGACCGACACAGGAAATCCCTCTCCTGTTCCTTGAGTTGAACCAAAGGGTTGGCATAAAGAAATGTCCGAAGTATTAAGAGCAACAAAAACTATGGGCTCAGAGTCAGATTTCAAAGGCATTTAGGTGCCTAACATGCATTATTTTAGTGGGACTAAGCTGCCTCTGAAACTCTGGCCTTCGGTCTTCACTATTCTTAAGCCACTCCAGATCCTGTGGCTCTGTCAGGATGTAAAAGCAATTACATTTCACAACTTTGAATCCAACAATATATTTTGGAAATCATTCAAAGTACGTGTTTTTTTTAACATAAAGTTTCCTTGTCCAATAAAATACACTGGAATTTTAAATGCTTGGTATTTGCAGGTCTCCCTCCTTTTCTTTAGATTAAGGCCAGAAGATACAATCTGGTGAAACCTCTGCCATCCAAATAAACTCTGCTTTCTTTATTTATGTGGAAGAAGTGTT
This sequence comes from Ammospiza nelsoni, assembly GCF_027579445.1. Taxonomy (NCBI): domain Eukaryota; kingdom Metazoa; phylum Chordata; class Aves; order Passeriformes; family Passerellidae; genus Ammospiza; species Ammospiza nelsoni. Next base: position 80,899,535 of record NC_080634.1, on the reverse strand, counting down.
CAATGGACAATCCTTTGACAAATATTTGATAAATAGTAAAATATACAATCTCAGGTTTACTAATGTACTTGCTCCTGAACAAAACCACTGCCCATAGAATCCTAATCCCCACAAAAACTAGTGCAGATGTTACAGTGTGTATAAAAATCAGATATTAGCATTTGAGGTGTCCATTCCCATACAACTCCAAGATGAATTCAGCCAAACAAATATCAGCTTGGCTTGTAAAGGAATCCAGTGTAATGGAACACATTGAGAATGAGAAAACCAAACCCTCATTTTTATACACTAGGCAGGCGTGCATACAGTTTAGCGCACAGAATCAATCTGATAATATTTTAATAAAAAGAAACACAGGCAGCTGTAATATCTAAACATGGGTAGCTATGATATCTGTTAATGCTAGGTCATTTCATGAAACAAAGCTCACACTGCACTGACAGTTGGTACACCAACCATTCAGAGCAGAAACTGAAAGTCCTCGCCTCACCCATCCCATGTTTGATTTGTCCCTTTCTCTGGTTCCATCTTCCCAACATCAAAGTCCAGGGATGGAGCCTGTGAAAACTTCTCAGACAAATCTTTATCCCCCTTCCCTACTGAAGCTGCAGCAAGGAACAGGCTATGAACTTAGATGCTGCCTTTTTTCCTCACAACCTCATTGGCTGGTTTAATAAAAAAGATGCTGCTTACCCCTGTGAAACTTGCCACAGTTTATACCAGTTGTTCTCCTTTCAGAAAGTCTTGCTTTTAATATCTACTGATGTTATACAAAGAAATCACACTGAAAATATGTATATTAGCTCTATAAACACTTCTTTCTCCTCACTAGAAAAGGTCAGTGGGCTAGGACATTAATCTCTTTCATAGAACAATGCACACTGCCTCTCACAGGGACGAGCAGAAATCTTGTCTTTCAGGAGAACACTGCTTTCAGTCTGACCCTATGAAGCAGTATCCTTCTCTTTCCCAATGGAGAAGATGGCCTCTCAGACCTGCTTGCAGCTGGTTAACACTCCTGAAAAATCACTCCTTAGAAGAATAACACACCTCCCTTTAAGCACCTGCTTGAGTAATTTCAGGAAATTTGTTCCTGACTCAGGCTAATCCTTCCTGGCTAGTCATCTTCCCTTTCCTTCCCAATTCACTATTATCCTTTAATTGTTGACTTGATCTCTCATGTTCCAAGTCAGAGCTCCTTCCTCACTCCTGTGCAGGACTGGTTCAACAGGAATCCCCAAGATGGTTAACATCTGATCAGCCTCGTATCTTTTTATGAGGAAACCTCACTTCAAGATAAAACCAAAGGCAGTAGTTTTGGTTAGAAAAGACAAGGTTTTATTCTTCTTTTATTAAGGTACAACATTGAAAAATTTATAACCTAAAAATTATTTAGTGTTTTTACCCCTTTGCCCTCATTTAACCTTAGACATGAAACTTGTTGGGGGTTGGAAGTAAAAAAAAATGTAGAGTAGCTGCATTTTCTTTCATCTTTCTTCTGGAATTCAAACAAAACTACCATGTGATAAATGGCCATTTGTGCCACAGATGTTAATGCAATACTAAATGAGACAAAAATCACCAGTGAAGTTTGCAAGGCTCCCTGTGATGTATGGTCATCAGACAACACAGACTGGCACAAGCCTCAACTCATTTTGGATATGCAGCAAATACACATTTCAATTATTAATGTCAGTGCTCTCCTCACACACAGTTGGGTTAATTAAATGCAACCATGACCACATTCCAACCTTAACAAAAAATTTAAATGGTCCCTAAAGCAAGTACTAGCAATATACAAAGGAAACATTTGAGATGAGTTCACAGATAATTTTACAATTTTTTACTTGCAAGGTGGAGTACCTGTAACTGGCAGAACATAGGGAGGGGCCATCCAGCATATTAAAAAGAACAGTTTAAGCCATCATTTGGCTCAAAGTCACAGCACATTCCAAGAACCCCATAAACAAAGACATGTGCAATGTTAACTTTCTCTTTTATGCTGACAGCTTTTTTCTCCCATATAATGATCTTCCTGCACAGTGTGTGTTACCATAAAAAGAAACAGAGCCCAGTAAAATTAGAGGAACTGCTTAATATCAAAACGTTTTATCTGAGGAAGACACCACTGCCAGTGTAAATATAAAAAAGCACAAGAATTAAAAAGTATTTGTTTTGCTGTCTCTTCTTTTAGTTTAGATTGTTCAAACAAACCTAGCTCAAGTTTTCAGTCACTCTGCACTAGATGGTCCTCCCAAAGGCTGAAATGCTACTCCAGAGAATGTGAACTTGGCTCCAATTTCAGACAATATTCCTCTTCTTCTTCTGATAAAAAGTATTTGAACGCTTTGTCCGAAGCCAAGAATTTGGATATGAAAGGCACACCAGTAAACAAGTCACCAAAATGGGCCACTACTACACAGACTGTAGTGCATGCTTGTTTTGAAAAAAAAGAAAAAACTCCTCTGGCCCAAAGGACACTGTTTTATTTTACAAGCAGAATGCTAATGTGAAATTTTAGTTTGACTTTCTCTCTCTCATCTAAGTACAAAAGAAAAGCTACATGCATTTTTGATAGACAGAGCCTACGTTTGCTATTTTGTTTGTACAAAGAAAAGTAAAAAGGAAGAGAACATAAGACCTTCACAGCTAGTTGGCTTGGTAAAATGCTGCACCAAACCAAATTACTTTTTTACAGTTTTATTTGAACTACTACAGAGAACCAACAACCCTTATTCATAGCATTCATCTTTCTATCAGCATTCCCAGAATGAAAATTGAAACTTTAAGAATGTTATTGCTTTGTACCAAATGTTCACTAGCTTCTACCATGGCAACTATCCCACAAAACCCTAGCAGGGCTAATCACAGTCCCCAAAGGTTTATTATCTTTTGTATCAGGGAGGCATTCAAATGCACTAAGGCAGCCTGGCAGCTAAGGCAGACATTGTCCTCATCCAAAAGAATTTTAATTTTAGCCTTGTACATTTGGTGAAAATACATTTCTGAAAACCAGAGAACATGCCAGAGAAAAGCTCACCCCAGCTCCAGTGCGGAGCTTCTCGCTCTACAAAGAGGCACGCGTGAGAGCTGAGCAACAGCCCTGCAGTGCCAGGGAGACTTCGCTGAGCACGTCAGGAAAAGTCTCCCCAAGCTGGCCAGGAACCCAAGGGAAGGAAATGAGAGTGATTATGTACAGCTGAGCAAGCACAGTGCAGAGACTCCTAAATCAGTGATATGGTGTTCGCTGCTGGTGTTCTGTGGTAAAAATGTTTACCATCTGTGTTACTCTCTCTTTGTTATGGACACTAATGGAGCCTTCAAACATAAAAGCATAGGGGTGGGGAACAAAAACACAATGAAGCCAAAGTACTTGAAAATCACTTTTAGCTGTATATTACATAAGGAAATTCTGACACAAAGTGAAAAATGGATCAAAACCAAAACACGAGCACTTCCAGGCTGGGCTCAGGAGGGCTGCACAGCACTGGCTTACTCTGCCCTGGAGGTCTAGCTCTGAGCTATCAGGCACAGACAAATCCTTCAGGCACTGATGGTGGCTCTAGGTCGGATGCCAGAGAGTGACGTTCACTCCAAAGGCTTTTAGGCCAACGCTGAGCGTGCCTGTGGAAGCGAGTTCCCTAGGAAGCAGCTGCATTTGTACAAAGTTTTTCTGCAGGGGAACTTTTCTGCTGCTGTCTCCTGCTGTTGAGAAGCCACAATGGCCTGGAGAGTATTACATTCTGTAGTGAAGCCAAAAACTAATATATGCCATTCAGTCTGCAGTCTGTGCATAAAACCAAGCATCTGACTTGCTCATGCTAGACATCTCACACTGTCATACATGAAAATTGGTGGAAATCACAGCCTTCAGCCTGACTTCCATCTCAGGTGGTTTTTTTTACTCTGCTCATCAAAATTTATATACAGAAAATGAGTTCCTACAACCTCATATCTCCACTGCAACCTCAAGTAGTTTCCTTAATACGTCTTGTCACGGTCCCTCCCTCCCTACCCAGAAATACACTGCAGGGAATCTGTGGTAACAGGAGTCCATCCTGCTTCCTCCAAGCCCAAGGAAGTGAGCTTGGCTCAGGCTCCCCCACCTCCACTCAACAACCAGCTATTGGGGTGCCTACTCTCCAGCCCTAGCACATCCTATTCTCCAGCCCTAGCACATCCAAATTCTTTGGCTGCCAGTGCCCAGTTTCAGTGTAGCTGTCAGTAATTTGAGGCTCACTGCTCAACCCAGCATAGGCACTCAAGCTGCACAAACAACACAAGATCATCTGTCAGTGAGAATAATATTTTTCCAGATGAGGTGCTCCAGGTAAACTGTAACATCTCTCATGTTACTGATGCCAGTTCAAATATATTTCTAGCAGAACTGGAGTGGACTTTGTGAACCACAAACCAAGCCAGCAAGAACAAAATCAGAAGCAGAATAGCAATTTGTTTTCTCTACAGCTGGAGGGGCCTCCCAGCAGTCTCATGATGCTGAAAATGGTTTTGGAACCAATTACTGCCAAATGCCACATGCCCAAAACTGAAACACCCCAAACATTACATGAGTTTGAAAAATGCTTCAAAGAACTGGTGCAAAGGTGAAGGAGCTTCTGCAGCACTGACAGACACCTGAAAAGAATACAAATGGATCAATCTTGGACTCAAAATTCACCACTGCTAATGCAGGGTCTCAGCAGATGAACCACTGAGGATGGATCATTCTGTGATGGACTTTTGAAAACTCCTCCTGAATATAATACCACTCCTGAATTCTGCTACATGCCTATGTCTCCAGCACAAGTGTTCAGTCTTTTTCACATTAGAAATGGAGCTTCTGACCTCTCCTCAACTGGATACTTCTTAGTGCAGTCACACAAGCTCTGGCAAAGAATGATTATTCTCTTTTACACTCAGCATTGCCACAGACCTGGAATTTCTTGTCCTGACTTTTTCTTCATCGACATCACTTCTGTGTCACTGCCCGGTGCCCTGGGGACAGCCAAGAATTTGCAAATTGCTGAACACATTGTCAAGATATGGAGTTTATTGAGATATTTAAAAGCCAATTGGACACAGCCCTGATGAGCGTGCTCTCACTGACCCTGCTTTGAAGGAGTGGGGTGTTTGCTTCAACCTCAAACTTTCTATAGGAGCCATCTCTGGCCCCTCCGAGTAGAAGCATGTTTGTACAGTTACTCCATGTGTAACGCTGCAATTTCACTTGGCTACTGAAGATAAATTAGGAAACATTAACATTCTGTGTTTTCATCTTGCCTACAACATGATGTTAAGGGTGGAGAAATTCACTGCCTCCCTAGCATCTTGAGATGATTCATAACTTAACAAAAGTTTTATTTTCCTTTACAGGACACCTGAGTCAAGTTTGTGCCTGAAAAATGCAATAATTTGATGCCATAAACAAGGCTATTTCCATTATCATGTATTCTTGTTCTCAGTCAATGTGTCAGAATCAGGCTGTGGAACAAATGCCTGTCAGAACATAGCTGGGATCTTCTTGATGAAGTGTCCAGATCTGGCTTAGGTACAGCGAGCACATTGGGCTGTTCTGCTTCCTGAGTATTTGTTAAATGTTAACAGTGGGCTTGGAACTTGCAAGGCTAAGGGAGGGCTTCCCTGCAGCTCCTTTATAACTAAAAGACAAACCTAGGGAGAGAAAAAACAACAAAACAACAGAAAACCCTCACAAAAAAACAAGGAACGCCCAAAGACTTGTAACAGAACACTAATGTAAGTATTTGAAAACTCAAACATCTTTGTTTTTCCTCATATAAAAGCTGATGTCAAAGAAAGCAGCAAGTGAAAATTGCTTTTGAGGGCATGTCAAGAGAAGCTGCTCTAAGGCAAGGAGGAGTAGGAGTTACAGTGGAAACACAGGACATTACTACAGCTTTCCTACCCATGGGGCATTTGGCCTTGATTGAACGTTCCTGTGGCCCACTCAGCACTGCTCTGCCATATACACTGAAGGTCTCTGGCACAGGGCTAGCTTGTTTTCACTGTCCTTACAATAGTGTGGGCCTTTCCTTTTTTACCACATTGCCCTGGCCTCCCTTTTCTCTCTCCCTTCCCCTGATCAAACACCATTGGATGCAGGAAGAACCTTGTTGTGCTTCTGCTGCTCATAACACCATTTGCTATGTGAATACTTCCTGTGCACCCTGCCAACATGGCACCTCTCCAAGCCATAAGACTGGTGCTTGGGAGATGGTCACACAAAGCATGATGCTTCCTACTGCCACTGCTCTGTCCTTCACCTTCCTTGCCTTGCTGTGGGCAAGGACTGCAAATACCAAATAGCATGAATGAAACAAAGATGGAGACTGCCTGCTTGTACCAGGTGAGTGCTTGCAGCAGCATGGATTGCTGTCCTTCAGATAAGCAGGGATGCACAGAATCTTTGTTAAAACATCATTCACATCCTTTTCAATGTACTTTACACAGAAGAGAATTTATGTGAAACTTGAGTTGCATTAAAAAGTGAAATAAACTGTGTGTTCCTGCATGATAAATTTCCCTGTTATTTGCAGAGAGCTTTAAATGAACACTGGGGAAAATTTTAAGCGCTTCAAAATATAGATCTTACATGCTATAAAGAAAATGAATAAACAAAGGAACAATTTTTGTGTTACAAGAGCCCCTGGTATTCCCCCTCCATCTCTAACACTTATATGTTAACTCCAGTAACTATATGACTTGCTGATGCATAGCAATTTTTCTAAAGTTTATTCTTCTCCTAAATGCTACGTAGAGAAAGACATGAAAGTTGATGTCAGATTAATACTATTATCTCTCTTCTCAACCCACGTATCTTTCTAGAGAAAATAAATAAATAAATTTAAAAACCCCAAAATACAAGTATGTCTCAAAGAATCTGACACAGGAAATATACAAGAGAGGCAATCTGAGAAAAGATGGAGAAGATAAATATGGCAGAAAAAACAAAGAAAGGATTACTAGAAAGAGGAAATATCAATAAAAAGATTTGACATGGCATACAACAAAGTAATACAAGGCTTTAGTGATGAAAGCACTGTCTTCAAGAAGAAGACATTAAATTCTATCAAATGAAGCAACACAGAAGTGAACCATTTTAAAGACAGCATGGTTGAACACACACTCTGGAGCTCATGAAAGCATGCAGAAAGAGGAACTGAAACCAGTTTTAGTTAAGAGACAAACCTTAACACAATCAAGTGTTTCAGCTGTGGGAACAAAAACTTATGAAATCCACGTAAAAGTCAACTGAGCACACGACAACAGCACTTAGAGCCCCACACTCGTTTCTGACCTGCTTCAAAGAACCATGCAGACTGCTAAGTTTGACCTCTGACATGGTCTGAGAGTTGGTCTTTCCCTCAATGATGGTCCAAGCAGTAGAGATACTTTAGCTCAGAGACAGACAAGATGCAGTGAAACAGTCAAAAAATTAGAGTAATTCCATCTGTTTGTGGATTTAACTTATATCCTACTGTTTACTCATCATTTTTCACATATTCTGTTGTTTTAACAATGGGAACACAAAATTCACTAATAATCTCCTTATCTGAACCTAGGCTATAACCCACAGCAATTATGAGCAGTATGTAGCAATATTTTCACTATTTAGGACAGAAAGTAAAAAATACCAAACACATCTAAAATTGCAATAGGGATTTGTGCAGACAGAAGGTAATTACACAAAGTGGACTTTGGCCAAGACTCTCAGAATATGAAGCAATCTCAGAACCTTGTGGAAATTACCATGGGATCTTTAATGATAAGTAGGGTAAATCTTCACTTAAATTGTCCTAAAAAAAGGACAATTTAAGTGCCTTTTCTAACAGCATATTGCTACAGTGACAGGACCACTGTATTCCAAAATTAGATAGCATGTCCAACACTACAGCACACAAACGCAAAATCAAAAACAAACAAAAAACCTCCAGAGCACAGGCATTTAAAAAGCAGACCACAAGAAGACATCTCAAGTGTTTCACGTGCACAGAATTATTTGCTTCCCCCTCTAATTTATTTCAGATTAGTACCAGATCCCTTATTTTAGGTCAGTGTTATGACAATGGAAGTATGCCAACTTAACCTTCATTTTCTTAATTAGCATTTAACAAGAAGCTTGTCCTCCTCTAGAAATATTTCCTTCCATAAGGAAGAATAACCTTGAACAGAAGACAAAGCTAAGCCAAGGAGAAGAGAAAAATGAAACTGAAGCTCCAAATATATTTACATGTCTTTAAAATATATTTATTTACATACCCTTAAAATGTAAATAAAATAGATCTCAGTAAAAAATTACTTCATCTCCCAGAAACAAGCAAAGCACTGTATCTGTATTCATAACTACTCTGGGGAAAACCAACTACAAAAAAACTCCCTCTTTTACACATGCTCGCTACCATGGACCATGTGCTCACGTAACTCTTTGTTTATCTAGTCTGGAGACAAAAATGCCATGAAAAAGCAATCACAAGGCAGATGGCTGGTATCACTAATCTGACCCTATTTCTTCCAAGTAAATCTAGTCTACAACAGTGATGCCCCAAATAATCCACCATTCCTATAATACTTAGATTTGCATATTTAGGTTAGAAATGCCTGGCATGGCTGGATTAAGATTTCCCCCAGTAAAACAATGCTTTGTCATAAATTCTTCCCCAGAGACCATTCAGATTCTTAAGGCAGACATGTCCACACACTGAAAACCTGAGTGAAAGCACACTCACAAAACATTCTCACCAAGGCTCACCTCCACAGGTGCAATGCCTTTTACTCTGCTTAAACCTGACTGTATGGAGTGACAAATGCAGAGATTCTCTCTGTAGCCGCCCCCATGATAACAGATGACAAGATGCAGCACAAGCTTCATCTCTTGCTAATTAAACGAATCAATTAAGAGACTGTTGTTGCAACTGTGTAACTGCTGTTCTATAGTGGCAATAACAACCCCACGGGGAGGTCTTTTACTACATTAAAATGCTGTCCTCCACAACTCCATTTGATATTATTAGAAACAGTTATTTGCGTCTTGCTGTCATATTAGTAGCAAAGGCAAATTATGGAAATATGCAGACCAGAATGGTCCCAGTATGAGATCAGGTTTGGTTTTCAACCTCCAAGGGAACAATTGCTGAAATTCCAAAGTTCCCTAAAGTTCTTTAATGGAACTGATAAATCTATCAGCACAGCATCCATTTAGATTCTAGGTAAGGGTCACATATTTGCATACTTTCCTGCTAAGCTGATACAATTCAACTAGATAAATTATCATATTAAGTTTACCCTCCTGAGTTAAACTGATGGAGTTCAAAATTGTTTTCGATGGTTGTCATTAATCGCTGTTACATCCTAAATGCTCACTTTGAAATCTAATTGTGCTGGTGTACCAAGGGTCATATTAATAGCATTTTTAATGTTAAATCTTTGTAAAACATGTTTATTTTACTGATATTACCACTGAAGCCTAGAAGACTAATGAGAAACAAAGTATATTTATTATCAATAAAAACTTCATTTAAAATTTACATTCAGAGACTTAAATTAGCTTTACTAACTTCATTATGCCTTTGTTTCATTAAGATTCCTGGTTAAGCATCAAAGTCATATAAATTAATACGTCCTAAACAGTTCTTGGGTATATGCCAAAGTGGCAGACATCAAAAGGCTGCTCAAAATCATGGGCTACATGTATGCTTAGTAAACATCTTCATAAGAAAATTATGATCTTCACTATGAGGTAACAGTCTTGATACAGCTTAAAAAATTTACCAACACTTTTTTGACCAAATCAGGCAATTAATAATTATTTCATATTATTTATTAATGGTGGTAAATCATAGTCTACCAAAGTAAAGCACTTGAGTTACACCTTTGGGTGAGCTGCCCACTTATCTTCCAAGAAGTAACAAGCTAACCAAACAAGTTCAGTCCTTGTTCTAAAGTGTTACTGGGCTCAGTAAGAAAGAAACTTGTCAAAAGAAGTATGAAAAATCAAAAATCCTAACTTTTCCATTGCTTATTTCTGAGGGATGAGAGGCCTAATTTATTATAAACAAAGATCACTATACACACACACACTGCAGAATCCACCAACATTAAGGACATTAATGGAAATCCTGACCTACTTGTGATATCATCACTTTTTTTTCTGCAAATCAAAACTCTAATTAACAACAGATAAAATACCAAGAAAAAATGAAAAAGGAAAAAGCAAAACATTAGAATTTAAATACAATAGCCTACTTTCATCCTGGTTTTGTAAGAATACAATGCTTGCAATGCAGATTTCTGCCTCCTCAATCCCCATTCCCGGCTCCAATTTGCACCTACATACACTATATAAACTGCTGATCAATTTCAGCCAAATTGATTCAAAGGAAAGCTAAATTCATCTACCCACAAGTATGACAGCTAGGTTTTCACAAGTCTTCTGAAGAGCACTGGATCCAAAATCCATAGTCCAGTTGAGGGAAATTTGGCAGCAGCCAATTAGGTGTCCACAAGCACCTATGCATCTTCAGCTTCACCTTAGCACCAGCACCTCTTGTTCAAGGAGATCTCAGGCAAGATTACAAGTTGTCCTGTGGGAACTTGTGTCACTTCTGGTTTCTTTTAAGTCACATGAGCAAAATTCAGAAAGAACTCCAAGCACCTTCTTACTTCTCTTTCCAAAGGAATCCAGAGCAAGATTTCCAAAATAGTTTGATCATTTTTATTTTAGGGACATGGCTTTTGGTAACACTGGTGTTTCTAGATCACTCAGGTGTTTTTGAGTTTGCTCCCAGTGGACAGTTTTAATATACTCACTATCCCTTCTGCTTTAAAACACGCAAATAATATATAAGAGAATCGAAATGTGAACAGCATATGCAGGTGTGTGACTGCACCTGATCACTCACACCTCATGAACTAAACAATTCTCGCTACCAAGTCCTAATGATGGTTGCTACTTTCCCAAGTGAAATCCTTGTTGTGTGAGTTACCCACTTTCCACAGAACACTACAGCACCTTGCTGCCAGTCTCAGGATTCTCATCATCCACGTTCAAAAGGAAGTTATTGTTTTCAGAAACAACTGCATGTTTTTTCTGTTGACACCTTTTACACTACTGAAATGCCACTGATGATAGTTCTACTACTAGAAGCATTGTGGTTCACAGTGCTTCTGAAAATGGATGAAAAGAAAATAAAACCTATACAACAGTACAATTCCCTTTAGATCAGCAGGGACCCTAATTTTAAGGCTTGTGAATAGGAAGAGCAAAAAAAAAAATTTTTAAAAAGACATTAGCTTGCAAAATAAACACTTACTGGTCTATATTTATTTTCTTGTGGTTAGTACTCTATATATTCCAATAAACACCACCTTTGTAACCTCTGCAGGTCTTCAACCAATGTTTGAAAGTCTGCATAAACCTTCAGTATCTAATTTCTGAAGTGTCGCATAAAGAAAGAAAAGCATAAAGAAAGAAAAGGACTTGTTAAGAACGGCAACGATTTCTAAGGGTGAAAGAAGCAGGTTGTTAAACATTTCCTATTGTGAGCTGAATCAGACTCATACAGCCAAAGCTTTGTAAGAACACAGGGAGAAGGAGAAAGGGAGGAGGAAGCTGTCTGCTGATGAGATTATACACAGACTGCAGGGTTTCGGGACAATTTGTAAGCCTCAGTAATGGGACAAAAAGTTGGAAGTTTGCTGCTGAAGCAAAAGCAGATAAGCCATGGCAAGAGGGAGCAAAAGGGAGAATCAGCAGTAAGAAAAGTTAGTATACTGGCCTGTAGCTCTTAAGACTACCTTAGATACACGACTGAAATAAGAAAATACAGTAAGACAGATTTTGAGGATTGCCTTTACACAAAACTCTCCATTTCTAACTGCCATGAACAGGATACAGAACTAATAACCCTGACTGCATATGGAATTTCCCTTTGCCAACCTATGCGAAAGTAGCTAAAACCCAAAACTCATTAATACTAACTGGGATTACTACTGCACTACAATATATGCCAGCTATGCTAAAAAGTATGTCATGGACTTGACAGAGTCTACTTTCCCTAAATCCAGTATTCTCAACCTGGAATTTGTAGAACTGGTTGCAGTGATGGGTCTCAGGACTATTTTAAGTTGGTGCGTAAAAAGGCTGAAGAAAAGGACATGTAGTATCAACAGGCTACTAGTAGTCATAAGTGAGCATAAGCTACCACAGCAAAACTTTAAATATTTTGTAAATCAAAGGTGGCAAAAAGCATTCCATTGGCCATCAGTAATGGAGAAACCTCTAGTGAGATGCATGAATCAAGAAAACAGTGTTAGGAAACTCAGAAAGCACCTAAAGATGGCTTGACGCTTAAGCCCAAGTAAGTCCAAACCATTCCATGTCTGTTCCTATATTGTGTTCCTCTATATTGTTAAGTAATATACTGAGCAGTATGTCATGTATACGTTCTTCCATTGCTCCTCAGAGGAAAAAAAATAACTGCTTATATTTCTGCTGTGGTATTAGAGAAGACCAAAGAAACAGCATGAACGACGAGCAGAGGATAGGGACCGTCTGTTTTGAGGAAAGTGATCCATTGGGTCAGCAGAGCATCACTGTCAAGCATGGCCTGCAGCCCAAAGCTGACAATGGCATTAGGGACATGATGGAGCCAGGCTGCTCATTATCTGAGCATACACAACTTCTTTATTTCAAATTCTACACACAGTCTAGAATACGTTTAATGCTTGCACAATAATCTGCACTTCGCTATATACTCACAGCTTTCTTAGTGTTAAAGGCTGCCTGCCCAGACGTATTTCATTGCTGAAGTCCTGCTGAGAGGCCTGAATAACCAACAAATGACTGGGGCCAGCAGTGGGCCAGCCAAAAACATTCCTCTCACGTAAGAGAACAGAAGGTGGAACGAAAAGACAAAAGACACAACAGAAAATGGAGGGTAATTAGAATGACAGGAATGAAGGGTGGACTTTGGTCTTCTGAGTAGTCAAACATCCAGGTTTTGAATTGCAGAGGCTGAAGCAGAAGCTCTGTTCTGAATACATCCTAGAAATACATCTTAGTATTTTTCTATAGATTTTATGTATCTATTTTATATGATCTTTACACGTAGAGAATAAGTCCTGTGAGGAGCAGCTGAAGGAGCTGGAGTTGTTCAGCCTGAACAAAAGAGGCTCAGGGGTCTTTCACACTCTCTCCAAATGCCTGAAAGGAGGTTGCAGCCAAGTGGGGATTGGTCTCCTCTCTCAGGTAACAAACGATGAGAGAAAACTACCTCAAGCTGCACCAGGGGATGTTTAGATCAGATATTTGGAAAAATTTCTTCACGGAAAAGGGTGTCAAACATAGAACAGGCTGCCCAGGAAAGTGGTGCAGTCACTGTCTTTGAAGGCATTTAAAAGGTGTGTAGACATAGCACTTGGGGACATGGTTTAGTGGTGGATTTGACAATGCTGGGTTAATGGTTGGAACTGATCATCCAGGAGAACTTTTTACAATCTAAACAATTCTGTGATTCTACATTTTTGACAAATCTACTTCTGTGAGCTGCCTACACACAGGAGACACCCCATAAAGGGCTGCTTCCTTACTTCCTGCACTCTTGTTTTTGGACACAGTTTTAGACATTAGTCTGAATCATGTACTATCTTGCTTCCTTTTTCTTTGTACAATATATATAGCACAACCTTGTTGTTATGGTAATGCTATTAATCAATACTATCTGAATAAAACTAGTGTGAAGTGGCAAAATAGCAGGACTCCAGCAGCACACCACATGTAGTGTCATTCATCAGAGGGGACAAATGAGCAAAAACTCATGAAAAATCTCAATTACAGCAATAACCCAGGATCTCCTCTGCAATAATTTAGTGAGGACTCAAAATGCTATCCTCACAAGAAAATTAAACCAAACGAGTGCAATTTCCCATTCAACAACTATTTCTTACAGTTACAAGTTGCTTGTTCCTCAGGCAGAAACATCCTCCTGCATCTTCCAAAAGCATGAGTCCCTATCATATCTGAGACTCACAACCCTCTATCAAAAAACAATTTGGAGAAAATAAGCTATCTAATGGCACTACAATTTGGAGAGAAGAGAAATGCTCAAGTAGCAATGAATTTCTACACATGATCAGAAACAAACAAAAGCATTATTACAAATCCATGTAGACCCCCAAGTGATGTTAACAGTATGCACTCAAAGCTATGATATCCCTGGAGAAAGCAACATGATTTTTCCCGTTCTCCTCTAAAATAACAGAAATACGCTGCTACACTAACAAACATTCATCTTACTGTCCAGATGTTTACCATATGTTATGCAGCAAAATTCATATTTTACTGTTGTCTTTCATCTGCAATGCAGTCTTCTCTGTCCTCCACCTAACTAACTGGAAAGCCAGGATATTTCTAATAGAGAAGCACAGCTTTCACTTCCCCTCAGAGTGTCAGTTGCCTACCTGAAGCAGGGGCTTGTGTTTTGTCAAAATCCAGCAGCAGATTGTTTCTACCATGTCAAAAAATCAAGTGAAACCATTTATTGAAGCTGATGCCTTCCTGACAAGCCAGGCAAGCTGTGCTCCTTACAAGCTGGATCTAAAAATACATTCTGCTGGACAGGTCAGTGGTCTGTACACTGCATGGCTGTGTACCTGCCTGGTACCACTGGAGTGCCATCAACATTTGCCCTGATCAAAAGGAACACAGAATGCTCAGTCGTCCTTTATGTTTGCTATTAAAAAAAAAAAGAGTAGAGAAGTAACTATGCAAGCTGTTTATTATGTTGATAACAATGCATTATAATAAAAATAATAATGAGCAATCAGGACTCTTTTTCTGCTAAATTTTCCTTTCAAACACTTCCTAAGTCAACTGCACTTAGCAAGGGTTTAACAACAGATAAGTAATGGTGAACTCAAAATGTATTTCTGGGGCCTTTGTTAAAATAACATTTTCTTTGTCGGAACACTTACATTTTGTGTGTGCACATGTACACACATACAGACTGGGTATCTGTATGTGCAGCAATTTGTAGTGGATATCATTGTATCTTCCGCCCCATTACCTAAACTGAGCATATTAAGTTTAAATCAGAACAGTAAAAGGATGTTAAATGAGCAAAGGACAAATGAAAAGGTAGGACTTAGGGGAAAGAAGGACAGTGGGCTAGAAGAACTAAGAGAAGCACAGGCACAGATTGGATACTATGGGAAAACTGGTATTGGAACACACCCTGGGAAGCAGACTTCATTACTCTTTCTCTACCCTGATTGCTGAAGTTCTCTCTCTGGGTTTGATCAGCAAGACATGCATAATTCATATTAAATAAAAAAATCTCAGAGTACTCAAGGCATTTCTGTTTAGTCCTCCTGAGAATTTTAGTTGTAATCACAAACTTGATTTCCCCAAATAACTAGGATTCAATAAACACACATGAGCTAGTCAGTAAGATCTAATATATATTACAATCCATTAGCTGTTTCATCATCATTTTTCTTAACACAAAAAGCACATCAATTCTATTTCTTCTTTTATAATATTTTCCTGTTGCACAAGGCCCAGAACATAAGTCCTGCTCTGTAAGTGAGACTTCAGGGCACTTCTAACAAAAGAATACAAAATATTTTCATACCTAATTTGAACAAGTTTTAATATTAATGTCACTAAATACACAACCAGAATTTTCTCTACAACAACACCCACTTAGAGAGAAATCAACTAAAATCTAGTCAGTATTATCAAGTTGTATTTGTGTTTATATCTTATCTACTTGGAGTAATTATTTACTTCTCACACAAAGACTATCTGATCAGCCACCTAGCAGCAATCTCACATACACAGGTTGCAACTCCAGAGCCAAAGCATCATCATAAATACAATAGTGCAGAAAAAAACTTCATTTTTATATCTTTATGCTACCACTACTCTGCTTGTGATTAAGACAAATAAATAAATATGTATACACAGAGATGTATTTATAGAAATAAAATATGTTAGGGGCACTTCTCATTTCTAAAAACAAACATGTAAGGTAAAAACATAAATGCAAGGCATTCTTGTTAAGTTTACCTTTACCACGTTATACCTTACCAACAATGGCTTCATAGGACTTGCATGACCATATGCAATCCTAATCCACTTGTGTCCAAAACAAATAGTGCACAAAGAAGTCAGGACTAAATTCTAAATGGAATGTTTCATCCTAGGCTTTTCACTGTTAATATCACTACAGTGAAATCTATTGGCAGCAAGCAGGAAAACTTACTTTGGAGGATGCTCCAATTTTATTTCACTTTCAGAACTATTTTTAGATGCATATGGAACTTGAAAAATTCAATGGCTGCATTTTAACCATGCAAATCACAGAACTGGAAGTTGTTTCAATCACATGTATGTATATAAGCATCCATGACCTAACACAAAACCTGTATGTTATACCTGAGTGCATTCACAGTTTCACAGAGTACATTCTGTCTAATGATATAAAATCTCATTAGGATTTTAGGCATACTTCTACCCAGCAAACAAAATCTGAGAGAACTACAGAGCTACCAAATCTGGTTTAGAGTGAGAAAAGAACAGAGCACTTTGCATTACTGAACAATTTTTTCTAAGACAGTTACTGGGATATCCACTCTGGGACATAAGGATATGTGATACGGTGAAGCAATAAAGATCAGAAAGTTTATGTGGTGAGGAAGAGTGGGACTGACCCTAATGTGCACCAAACCTCATTAGATTGCAATAAGCTTACAAATCTACAAGCAGTTACTTTTAGATCCCTTCCGAGTGAAACAGATGCAGACTTGAATCAATAGAAAAGTAGAACATAGATACTGTGTCTTGGAAGTTAGCTTCAGTTGGCCGACATTCACCTGCTAAACTCAGAATATTTACACATAATACTGGCCCCCATAACCACAAGTGTAAATGTACTAGAAGTGTAATTTAGCTACTTTCTGTTTACATTATATTCTTCTACAAATTAAACTCCTGTCAATACACAATTATTACAGGCTTACCACTGTGCCTAGAAACTGAATGCTGGTCTCTCCAGAGGCATTCCGAGAAATCCGCTGAAAAACACAAATGTAAGAATTTATTAAAGCAACTCAAATTTGTAACCATTCCATTTTCTTTGTCACATCATTGTAAGTAATCAAAAATAATTTAATACATAAATCTATACATTAACCAGATAAAATAATTTCCTTCAACAGGAGTACTAGAAGTCTAAATCATACTTCATCTCAGATTTTGGTTTTAGTTCAGTCAACTCAATAAAATTTATTTTTGAAGGACAATGAAGGCAAAGATGGCCAAGTACAACACAGAGCAACCTTGTACTCGAATGTCATGAATAATGAGGCTTCTGCCATCTCGGTGATTCTGTATTCCTGTTACTCACATTTAGTATTATCTTCCTTCTCTCCTAATGAGAGACATTTTAATCTCTCTTTAAAATGCAAACCTCCAATCATGCTACTTTGAAAACAGAAAAAAAAATGACCTTATGAAATGTCTGGTCACCTACTGTGGTTCAGGAGTTGATTGAAGTTATTAAAGAGTCTTCAAATATTACATTGTCAGTAAGTCACAAGACAATGCAAGAAAAAATATATTACTGGTTTCACACAGTATTAAGCATAATTTAAATATGCAAGATGTATAAATAATTCTTTCTTCCTGTGAATCGTTTTCTCCTTCAGTGTCAAAACGTTTTTCTCACATTTCATTCCTGCTATCTAAGCTATGGCCCACACAGGTCCCAACTGAAGGAACACAGCCCTCATTTTACACAAAGAGCACACAGCCCTTTTACACAATGCCAAGTGTACATAAAAGTACTGAAGCACAGATCTGAGAAGATGAGTATTATTGCAAGGAACTGCACAGAAGCCTTCAGCATTTTAAAGACAAAAAATCATAAGAGCAGGGCTACAAATAATCTCCCAGCAGAATCAAAACACACCAGTGTCACTCCCAAATGATGTGTTTCTAACTCATTCTCAAAATCTTTCAATTGCAAAAATATCACAGCCTCCCCCTGGGCAATTTATCCCACTGTTCTGCATCTTTACCATTAGGAAGTTTTTCCTAATATTTGATTACAATAACCCTTACTTCAAACGGTATTACTCATATTAATTCTCATTTGTTTCACTACACACAGGAAACAGAGATTATTCCCTTCCCTTCTACAGCTACCTCCAGGTATGTGAAGAGCCCTAATCATGGCTCCCCTAAGTCTTGTCTTGTCTAGACCAAATGAGAAAGTGCTGCACCACAATAGCTAGATACTCCCCAAAACAATTTTAATAGCAATAAATTAAATCCTAATCCCTTTTCACTAATGGTGCATGTTCCTCAGCCACACTTTATGAAGTAATAATTACTACAGCCCAAACATGCTTATTTTTTGACTTAACAGGTCACACACTGACATTGCAATCTGTACAATCATATGAAAACAAAGGGTGATGTGCCAGAGCCTGACATATTTCAACAATAATGATTAATGGAATGGAAAATATGGGAAATAAAATTTCATACAAAACCTGACGTTTACTTTTATAAAGGAAACAGGAATATACACTTTTCCCACAGTCTAGGATAAACACAATCAGGTTTTGGAAACCACAAAGAAGAACAAAGTACCGGCTGCCTACAATGAATGAACCACATGCCAAAACAAACAAGTCCCAACCACTTGATAAGCTGTCAGAAAATGGCAAGCCGAAAAAAATTAAAGGATTTAATTTCTTTTTTTCCTGGAATGCCCTCCACCCTCGTTAGAGTTCTGTCACTTATTGTGCTACCCTTTTTGTCCGCTTTCAAGGGTCATTAGAGACCTTTTCATGTCCTAATAAAAATTCCATTTTTTTGGCTAATCTCCCTGTCACACAGAAAAACACAACTTAAAAAACAAAACAAAACGAAAAATAGAGGCCCTTTTGTCATTTTCTTTAAAGGCTTTCAGAGTAAAGGCAGGTATCTTGACAACTTGACTTACTTTTCACAACTGAAAAGCAAATCATTAAAGTACTTCCTCACACAGATTTTCTTTACTTGTAGCCAAATAAGCTAGCATAGCAAAAACCAAGCCCTTCCAAAACTAATTTAATAACCACTTTAATGAAGCCAAATAAATATGTATATAAAGAAGGCACCTTCTACAGCCTCAGCTTCAAGTCAAGACAAAGATAGCAGCATTTTTCCTGCCCTGACACTATTGGAGCACACTGGTATCACTCTACAGCAGTTTCCCACTGCTACTGTTTGCTGTGTCCAAAAAGGCATTTCATTCACTGTCAATTGCATTTAAAGTCTGTATAAGCACTAAAATCCATCTCTTAAATCAACATCTGGGGAGACAAGGGTGGGGGGAGAATAATGGGGAAAGTGAAGAAAATAGTTAAGAAACAGAAGGGAAAAAGAAATGTAAAAAACAAAGAATAAAGAAAGATAGAGAAATTTTCCAAGTCACAAAACATATGTTACAACAAAACAAAAAGAGAACTGCCAGGCTTTGAGAACTGTGTTACAAAAGAAGTCAGAACATTATCATAATTAATATTTCAAATTACAGTAAATAAATTTCAGCTATTAGATGTGATTAGATTTTTCTGAAAAGAGTTATTTCTGTTCCACTGGCAGGCTTGTGTTTCTGGGATTTGTAAATGCAATTGATGTTTTCAAGAAAATGAAAGGACATGGTTAACAATCATTCTTTTATTTCTCACCTCTTTAGAAAAAGGACCAGTCTCCAGTTTCTCTTGTTAAATTAGATATTTACATATTCTATACCTCATAATAGATGGTTTCATATTGCATGTGATAGCAGGAAAGTAATCAATTAGAGGTAACAATAGAGAATAGCTAATTATATGCATTGTCATTGGTCTCTTAATAAATTGCAAATTATTTGCTAGGAGGTTTACAGCAAAAAGGCAAGGGAAATTTATCATTTGTTCAAAGACAAAACACCCCCGTGTGTTTACCTGCCAATACAGTAAAATTACATTGTTGACATAAATTATGCTATCTTAGATATAAACAATTTCTTTTCTGGTTGATTCAATGCGCAGAGCTTCAGACTAATTTAATTATTATCATGTGAGTTAAAAGTATATTTTTCTTTCCTTATGAGAAACTAACAAGCTAACTCAAATGTGAAAAAAAATCACAACTTCAAAAAATCCATCTGCAGTCTCAAAGCTGTCAAATGGGTGTGAGTGTTACATAAATATTATATGTATTTTTACACACACAGGTTACAGTATGCTATACTGCATATGCTATGTATATACAAACAAAATGCTTCTGCACACATGTAAAAATAGAAAAGTGTATACAATCATACAAAATGTGTTTGAGTCTCCTCCTCCATCTTGTGTATGCTATACCACAGTCATTTCATAAATAATCACTTTAATCTGTAAATCCCAGTAAGTTACAAAAGGGTAGTGTGATATGACTTTAAATTCTTCTGCTTTGCCATAGAAAATTGTTTCCACTTAGTTGGGTATCAATGATGTATTAATTTTAAGATGCAGTAGGGTTACAATCAGCTTTGCATTAAGCCTGCAATGGATGAGAACTAGCAGATAAAAATGATAACAACCTTTACATGAAGAGGGATAAAGCAGCTCAAGAAAACATTATATATATATATATATATATATATATATATATATATATATATATATATATATATATATATATTTTACTGAAAGAAATTCTTAACTGACATTATTAGACAACAACAAGATCTTAGAATATTTTCCACAAATCTTCTGGTCTCTAAGACTCTCCAAGCTACTAGAAGGCAGCAGCTGCAGAGAAGGTACAATACAAAAGCAAAGAAACTCCAACAGACCAAAAGCAATTTTTTTTTTTTTTTTGCTTTGCTTACAAATGAAAAAGCAATGATACCCCTAAACTCAGAATTAATTTGAACTGGCAAAGGCAATCAGATAAATGGATACACAACCTTCTCAAATACAATTATCTTAAACTTTTTTTGGCTGAAAGTAAAAGCAAAGTAAAAGGTAAAGTAAAAGTTTTTATTTGCTGAAAGTAAAAACTGGAGATCATTTGTTTTTTTCTGGAGACAAAAAACACAGATTGTCACTCAGCCAATGTTTTTTGCAATTTTTTCAAGCTATGGCATGACTATATTCCCAGATGAAAAAACATGTAGCAAACTACCAAACCAAACCCAAAATTACAAGCCCAGAAAATTTAATGATAAGCTACAGATAAAATTTTGATCAAAACACTGGTAGTTTCCCAGCATGGTGCTGTTTTTCAGAATGCAGAATTTCCCACAGCTCAGTTCCTATTGCTTCATTTCAACTGCTCACTAAAAAAAATTCTGAATATCTTTCACCAGAAATTTCAAATGGAGAGTGCTGTCTTTTGGTGAGTACTTATAAATTCTCGAAAATTCCACCTAACGAAACACAGGCCAGAATCATCCCCAGACAGGTTTAATTAAAAAAGAAATTATTCCCACCATAGGGAAGTCAGGGGAAGAAAATACACAGTAATTTACCTTGTAAAATTGTAACAGATTCATTTGCTAGTACCTAATCTGTGAGATTTTGTGTACATGAGAGTGCTTGGACATGTGGAAAGCTCCATCTTCCACCCATGTCACTCCAACCTGTGGAGTCCCATGGTTGGGTCAGAAAGGAGGAAAAAGCTGCAGAAGTAGCTGTGAAATTTTTAAGTCATCCTCTCAACAAAAAAGGGTGATTGATTTAACCTTACCAGTCTCATTTTCCCTCTCCTTCTAGCAAGCAGAACTTCATTTCAGCACTGCCTTTGCACTGTGCAAAATCCCAGTGGAGGGATGCAATCCCAGACTAGCAATGTGACCAGGATTTGTAGTATGCTGCAGTCTGTCTGTATTGCACTGTACTTTCAGACTTGTTCACCCTCACAAGCCTTTCCACTTTGGGAATCACCCCAGCTTTTCACAATTTAACATTCTGCACTGCTGGTGCCATCATTGTCTCCCCCTAGAGCATTAAACTACAGATGGGAAGTTAGCCTGATTTTGTGCACTGCTCTACCCTCAGCCATTACCAGCCTCAGTTCACACTTTACAGTAAAAGCAGCCTCAGTGAGTTGTTCTTCCTCAGGGCATGTCCACATTTCCCAGGTTCTTACAAGGGCAGCAGTCAGCCAGTGGGGAACGAGATGATCAAGTGCTGTATGTGAAGGGTTTTGATTGTGAAAGGTGTCTGAGATGTTAGTGGCACTGTGCTGAAGCAGCCTTTCCCACTAAAAGGGATCCTGCCAGAATGCTGAAATACTGGCCTCCCCTGGCACCTGTTGCAAGCTACATCAGTCCTTAAATGGAACCTGTTCCCAAACAGTACAAATATAGATGTTAAATACAGGGTGAGGGGCTTACAGGGCATCAGTCCCCACAGATAATTGTGCAGGTGCAGTTTCTAAGAGGCTGAGGCATCGTATCACTACTTTTTAGGAGTTCTCTTAATGCCCGGCATTTAATTGCAGTAGAGGACTTGGAAATTTCTGTCCTCCCATAAACAGAAAAATAGAAACACAAATCCTTCCCAATACTTCTTTATGGGATATCCAATGTGACTGTTACTTGTCACTTCTTTTTGCAAAGTTTTTTTTAAATACTAAAACCAGTGCAGGCATGCTATTACATATACAGAGAGTGCCTTGTAAGTATGCTCATGTGTTTCTTTAATCCTTGAGATTGGTAGGTGTTACAAAGAAGTAGATAACAAATTTTAGAACTAACAAAAAAGAAACAATCAAAACAAAACAAACAAAAAACCACATAATCCCACCCCCACCAAAAATCAACCAAAAAAAGCCTCCACAGGAAATATTTTTATGAATATGTTTATTCAATATTAGTAAAGAATTAATCTAAAGGACATTTACTTCAAGCTGAGATTTACAAAAATACAATAATTAGGCATTTAGTCTTCTCTAAATTCTAGTCTTCTTCTAAATTTTTGCTCTTACTACATTAAATCACAATGTGACTAGAACTTGTGGAAGCTTTACCCTTGTTTTGGCATGCCATGACTCATCCTGCTCCTATAAGGGGGGGAATCAGTCAAAATGCTGCCATATGATTCTAGATCTGATAATGTCTGTGACTGCCTTGAGAAAAATTCCTGACAGGATATATAGTCCTTTCTCACTCTTATGCCCCTCCTCCTCCTTCCCCTTTGCTCTCTGAATGTGTTACCATGTTCAAGAGAACCACTTCTCATCTCTTTCAGGGTTTAGATATCATAAAACTATGAGTCTGTCAGCAACTGAACACAATGCTTTGTTCCTTGGACATACAGAGAATCCTTATAGTTATTCATCCTAATATTGTTTTGAAAATGGATAGCTCCAAGAGGAAAAATATAGGGCATAAGATACCATGACAACTAATGTTATTTGATTAACATCTTAAGTAAGACAGGGATTGATTTAACCTATCAGTTGACCACTCATTTCCTTCCTGAATGAAAAAAAGAAAATGTATTCATTTTTATTAAAGAATTGGTAAAGGTAGTGGTATGTGCTTTTAGTTCCTCTGCTGTAGTTTCCCTTTAATTTTCCCCTTCCCTTCACATATTCTCCACCTGAACCACGGACAAGAAATTTGTACCAGATTTGGCTGGGTTAGTCATAACTGGAAAAGGCTGAAAAAAAACCAACAGGGAGTGAGCTACAGGTTAATCAATGTGGGCCATCAGGAATTCAGTGCTGGGGCTCACACTGGCTTTTCTCTACCCAAAAGTACAGCTATGTGGGTACAGGATAACCAAATGTCTGCAGATCATTCTGAGTCCCTCTTCTGGAGACAACCTAGCAAGAGTAATTTTGAAGTCATGGTTAAAGGACAACTGCAGAGTATGTGCAGTAATTGCACAGCACAAAAAAATGGACTGTCAAGCAGTCATGAACACTGCTCACTAAACCTTCACAAGATAATTTTCAGGGGCTAAGAAACTGAATGTTCTGAGGTAATAGTACTTTGGATTGAAAACCTATATAATGTATCATATCATTATCACAGATTACATCTGAGATCTCAAAACAGCAAAATGAAAAAAAGGTAATTTTTCTTACAAAAGTAAAAAAATTACACATCTGAAAAAACTCTCTAAAGAGTTGTAGGAAATGAATACTTGGGCAAAAGCTTTGTTCTCCTGTCAGGCATTTCCCTGGAACAAAGACTTCACAACCTACAGCATTCCCATTTGTTCTGTTATTATAGACCAAAATAATAATCTAAAGAAACATTGTATCAGAGAAGCACTTATATTTGTCATACCCCAGGATGCAGAATATACTACTCCTGCTGCAATTGTTGATGCAATAAATAAATTAAATGAAAAAATAAGTGATGCCACCACTGAATCCCCTTTAACACTAAGTAGAGAAAGCTCCCCTGATAAATCTTCATCTATTTCATTCACAAAAACACTTGAAGCTTGAGACTGATGATTTCAGCTTTACAGGATCATTCTTGTTTAGCAACTCCATTACTCTCTTAATTACACCTTGCTGGGACTGATAAAGACCTCTTTACTGTAGAGTTTGGGACACAGAACAGTTATGCTGGAAGGGAGCGCTGGAAATCAGCTAGTCATATTCCCTGTTCAAAGCAAGACTAATGTCAAAGTGCTACTGAACTGCTCAGGATCCTGTCCAGTTCAGTTCTCACTACATTCTACAGAGCTTCAGTTCATCACACTAATTCTCTGAAAGCCAGGAAACACAAAAAAGGAGGTATCACCAGTGCTAATGTAAAATTGCTTTGCTGAAGGTGTTAAAAGCCACAAAAAGTTTTCCAGGGTCCAGGCAAAATGCCTACACTACCTCTATGGGGTAGAAGGTTTCATAACAGCGAGATAGCAGAGCTGTGTGCCCAACAGTTTGGCAGTGAAAAGGCTGGGTGCATGTGATGGAACTAAGGGTTACAAAAGCACTGGCAAAGATGGTGACAAATAGTTCAAACTGAACCACTCTCTGGCTCTGGCTCAGCATCCTTTTGCTACAGGGAATACTCTGCAAGTAAAAGGTATTTAAGGATGAGTTGAGTGTCTGATGGTGGGATCAATGAAGGCACAGCATTCAACAGTCTCAAGCAGTTGTAAAATTTCTCCATGTAGCATTGCCACAGAGTAGCCTCTAAATCTGACTGAGGTCAGCAGTGTTTTTTGAGACCTTGCCCAAACACAGGCAGTTGTTGCTTTGAGGATCTCCTCTTAGACTCATTTTTTTTCTTGAGCAACCTGCTCACCCTGCTGATACCTGGTGTTCCTGCACAGTGTCCCATGCAACCTGACTAGCAAGGACAGAGCTGCAGTTAGGTTCAAGTCCATCTGCTGGACTCCATGGATTCCTCATCTTGAGGTCCCCTTAGATTCTAGTTCCCATGAGGAATAGATGATGTTCAAACTCTATGGAAAAAGACAACTTTTTCCTTCCTTCCACCTGCTCCTCAGCTCATACTGGGAGACAGACGAGGTCACAGACAACTTGTGTGGGCACAGGGCTCACTGAAATACAGCTTACTTGTATATGGGAGGAGAGACAGAGAAGTAAAAATGCTCCCAAAACATGTAAAATTGCCCCAAAATATGCCTGTGGTCTTTCTTCCACCTGTCCTTACTTTTCAAGATACCATATTGAGCCACCATTCTCCCTTCCAGTTTCCACTAGAGTTCTTGTTTTTCTTTTCCACAACTCAAATCAACCCCTACTTTTCCACTCACTCTTCACAGGAATCATTAAGACCCTCATCTATTCATTTATTTTTATCCTAAATATTTCCTAAAAGGTTATAGCATATTCAAATCCTGTTTTGTATACATGAGTATGTTAAACATGCATTTGCAATTAAATAAAACCCAATCCCTTCAAAACTGAGAAAGGTGTATTGCAACTATATTCCTATAGTTCTTTGATTTTCAGCAAAGTCCAAATTCATAATGGCTAGGTGTAAGTCAAATTCTGAGTCACTAACATATTTTGAAACAATGGGAAATACTTCACCAAAATGGGAAACCATTTTGGTGAAGTATTTTTGTACAAGAAAATGTCATTTGCTTGCTGAACAAAATCCTACACTTCAGGATGTGTTAAATTCAGCCTCACCAAATGAGAGGGAGAGTTTAGTCATAATTAGAGAAAATGCTGAGAAACTGGGATTAACTGCAAAACTATTAAAAAAAGCCACAAAAAATTCCCCATGATGAAATCTGAGTACTACAAGAAATGCCATGGGGTCTGCCCACACCCCCATCCCTGGAAACTGTATCTCAGAAGTCTCTTGCTCAAATGATCCCAAGTTTTCACCACTTCGTCCCTTTGTATAGCATCCTATGGATTTCCCAGTAACCCAAAGCAGCACAATGATTTCAGAGCCCTTATGCTGCAGCCACAGGACCTGCATGTACCCCAGGGTTCTGGTCCCACCCTCATCTGGGGACCTGGCCAGGCACTCTGCAGCTCCCATCTGCTGCACACAGATGGGCTTCCTCACACAGGAAACAAAAGCAGGAGGAGGGGGGCTGCCACACATCCTTGCTGTGCCCTGGTATGCCCTAGACAGACTGCGACCAGGGCATATACTCCTCCTCAGGCACTCAGGTCCCATACTCTAAAAAATGTCCTAGAAAATGTGGGTTTTAAACTCAAAGGCTCTTCATAACTCTGCAGCAGCGCTGGTATTCTGCTTTGCTCTAATTCTCATTGAGCCTTTAGCAGAGGAGTAAAAACACAGAAGCATGCTTTACTACTTCTTTTTAAACATGCAACAGATGCAAAAATTTGAATGTCTACACTATAATTACATAAATATATTTCAAACCAAAACATTTTAAAATTATTTATTCCCTGTTTCTGTTTAAGTGCTTTGCTAGATTGTGGCTAGACTGCAGAGTGGAGCCAAAGGTGCATAAATCCAACCTTCAAAGGAATAAAACATTCACAAAGATTGTATTTGGTCAAGCAAATTTAGAAGAATGAAACCAACTATGAAGAAAAATTAGATTGGCTGAAAATTAATAAAGCACAGCTGGAATTATTCGATTCATCCATATTTGTTGCTTAAATGGCTCTAGGGCTAAGTTTTGCAGAAAGAAGATACTTCAAGACTCAGGGGTCAATTGCTTTTGGAGACAAATTGACCTACAGGAATACACTTGTCTAATCTGGTTCTTGCAGTGGGGCAAGTCTACGAAATATATAACCAAAAAGCCAATTTTGATTCCAGTGAGCGACTATCAGAGGTCAAGTTTAAGGTTCCCATAAATTTACATATATACACTAAAAGATTAATAACTTCTCAAGCTACTGAGTTTCTTTGCTAAAAGCAAAGGCAGATAAAATCTGAGAAGGAAACAACATATGTGCTTATTCCACCTTCTGTTGGCTGGATACCATGCAGTCAGCTCACTGCATGTTGCTGTGGCTAGATCTGCAGTATTTCATGGTCATACTCAGGGAGTGCAAGTACCACTGCTGCTGGCTCAGCTCCAGAAGAAAGCTTCCTCAGATCATATGATCACTAATTTTCAAACTAATTTTATGTGCAAATTCAACTCTTATTAGCTAAATGGTGTTACTACTGTTAGTTATATATCCAGTCATATAATAATATAGTTTGCAATGAGGTCTCGTGAACACAGTTATCCACTCTAACGATAATGCTTTTCACCTAGGCAGGTTTTATAGATTCATACACTGGTATTTTTTCCTGTTCAGAATCAGGAATGTACTTAATTAAATGGCACCAAAATGGGCCAGTATTAAAATATTAAAAAAAGAAAAACACACCTAAAAATAGAAAATTTGTTTAGATATACACACACCAAAAACACACCTAAAAATAGAAAATTATTTTAGATATACACACTCCTTGAAGCTTGCATAAACCTCCCAAGAAATCTACAGAACTTAAGCCCAGAATTTACTTGGGAACATAATGAAAATTTCACTCTCAGGCAATACTGACTTTGAACTCTAGGTAAGTAACGTGGAGTGCATCCAGAGCTCTAGTGGAGTGAATTTGTCTCACAGTAAAAACATTCTGCTGTTTGTACAACATCACATCAATTTTGTGATGCAGCAGGTTTAGACCCCACGTTTCAGTATTATTTGTATGCCCAAAGAGGCTTTGGTGAGATTACCTGTATGGTCCTCTGAGTGCCATCAATGGTGACAGACAACAAGGGTGAAGCCAGGTTCCACTCGCTGGTCACATTTAGTTTCATCCCATCAACTTCCACCTGTTGTGACACCAAACAAGGCTGTTACTATTGAAGACAGACAGAAAACTGATCTCAAGTTCATTACTGCATACAAAGCAGCAACCATTTTAAAACAGATGGCTCCCAAACAACCTGTCATGTTTACTGCTTCTGCCATAAAAGACAGGGTCCAACAACAGAGTCTTCCAGCTATCTCTGGGGAGAGGTGAAGGACCTGTGAACAGCTGCCTCTGAGTAGCAAGGTTTCAAGTGATTTCCAGCAAGTAACAAACAGCCATCCAACTTTTAAACCTATCTGGACATGCTACATTTACTGCAATTAGACAAGTAATGCATATAAATTCCAGTGACACCTTGCAACCCACACAACAGGGCTTGCATATAATATTCTCTCCAAGGACCAAGGAAGAACTTTTCCTATGATTCTAATGAAGGGCTTTGCATTGTTATCTTAATTAATATGAGGCAGTAATTAATTCTTCGTCGTTTTGCCTCAAAGTCTAGAAAAACCTTGCAAATTCTGACATGTTTCTTTTCAATATACAGGTGATCAGAGAAATACAATTTCTGACTTGAATGCCAATATGCTTATCCAGAAAGTGGGTTTTATTTTAAATCATACCATATTCATTATGCAAAAATATTTCTAGGTGAAGAGCAAAAATTCTGGGTTCTGAAAAAAGTGTAGATCAGTGCAGCTGTAATGACATTTCTATCATTCTTTCGTTGTATTATAGTGTTTAAAAACACACATCACACATTCAACACTATAACAGCCTCAGAGAAAAAGATGGTTATGAAAAAAATTATTACATATGGACTAATGTAATTGGTAGTTAATATTTATGGCATATTTTGAACAGTCATCATACTATTGAAGGTAGGTAGCTATTTACTATATTGCATACATTCTCAATAAACTAGAAAAAAATTTCAATGCATTTAGAATAAAAGCTTTGCACACCTTTTGCAAAATAGAACTTATAAAGCATATTCTTTTAGGTCTCAGACTTATATTATTTGATCTAATAATAATAAGCAGCATCTTTAAAGAAATCCGTAATAGCCAAGTGCAGAGGAACAGTGTGTAATTTGATAAATTTATTTCAGTTAAGAGGAAAAAGTTCTGGCTTAAAAAACACTCTAATTTTATAGACTTTAGTTTAGAACACGAAGTTTGCCTTAGTGATACAATCTATGCAATTTCCATGGGCTTAGACTATAAATAAAGTTACATGTAAAGAGCAAGAAGAAAAACAAGTCATTTATAATGGTTCACCAATAGGCCAGATTAGCTGGCATGCTTCAGGTACTTTACACTGCTCCAGTGATGCAAACCAGCCACAAACATGGCTTGAGTTAAGCCAGACCTACAGCTGGTTTGCATTTCCAGAGCACTGCAGAGCAGCTGGAACCTCTGGTGAACCCAGACTGCTCTCAGCAAATGCATATCAGCAAATACTTTCTTTTTTGAGAACAGGAGAAAAATCTCAAAAAGACTTTTCCAAATGGAGAAAAGCAAATCCAGTGCTCTGTCTCAACCCTCTGTGATTACAAACTGAACTTTGGCAATTATTTAAATTCTTTAAATGTCGCTATTGTAGAAAGACTGTCTTCACTGGAGTCTGGATCAGAAAACATCATTTACCATGTGTCTCCAGGGATAGAAGTGAGACACCATCAAAGCAGACCAGGCTACTGGTCACCAAAAAATCTTTCAAGTATACACCATACTGCTTGTGGCAGTGTAGGATTTACATGCAGCCTCAGAGAAAATCTACAGTTCTAGCAAAGGGTGTTCCAGGGGCAGGATGCAAGTCAATACCTCCACAACAAACTCAGTCTAATCATTAGCTCTTTTGTCACTGTACAGATGAGCAAAAGAGAAGTAAACCTCTTTGTCACAGTGGTAAAGGACCTGTCCAAAATCCCTCACAAGGATCTATATAAGTCTCTCCGTTCTTGATTCTCGATTACATTAATATCAATACATTTCTGGTGGAAACCACCCTGAAAGGAGAGAGCAAGCAGATGCTAAGTCTAAACAAACCATGGCACACCAGGCTGTTTATGTGCAATAGAGAAACCAGCAGATAATACATTGCCACTATTATGGTTTCTCTATTCAAGAAAGAACAGAGGGTCAGAGGAAGGGTTATATGAACTAATGCTTATCCCATAAACTGCAGCAGACTTCTCACAGAATGGAGCTACAGGGTCTTAGCTGCCTTCACCTGCAACTCACCATGATATGTGCAACTGAGGAAGATCACAGAAATCACAGAATATTTCCAGTTGGAAGGTTCCACAAGGATGATTGAGTTCCACTCTTAAATTAATGGTCTATACACGGATAGACTCCACCACCTTTGCATTATTAGCACCATGTGTAACCAACTGATGATGTGAAGCCAAGAGAAACACAAGGAAATTTCAGTGCCTATGCTCCAATAGATAGGATGACAAAGATAGGACATGAAGATATCAGAGAAAATGAACAAGGATTGAGGATAAGATATTTACTGTGTAGTGATCATGTTACTTTTACTGCAAATGAGGGAAAAGGCAGGGGTGGAGGGGAAGATGGGACACAGTGTGCCAAAAGCAGATGGGGATTGAAATCAAACCAATACTTTATCTAATAGAGCAAACCTTCTTTCTGCAGCTCAACAGCCAACAGCTTAGCAAGGCTAGCAAGTAGAAACAGGGGAAGAGAGAAGATGGTAGAAGAACTTGTCAGAAGTTTCCATTTGCTTTCATTCCAGCTTTAGCAAGGGGTATCGTAACTGAACATAATAAATACTGCAATAAAACCAGGACCTTTTTGCTTTAGGATTGGGGGTGAGGGTTCAGGATGCGAAGGGGGACATGGGGATTAACATTAACAATATAATTAACATTATATTGACTACTTCCCATCTTACTTTGTTTCTTTGCTCCTAAGACAGGCAAGAACAAATCACCATTCAATGGATGCTAATACTTGAACTGCAGGGAGAAGATCCCAGTCAATTCACTCCTGCAGTGGGTCACATTGTGCTTTACACCATACCTACATAGTGTAGCTTTATTCGTAACTACTCAGTTCCAAGTATACACATATGTGTCTGTGCATCTACAGTAACTACGCTTGCATTGCTGCACTACACCCACGCGACATAGTGGTGGTGAATTATCCCTTTTTTTAAAGGTTTGTTTGTCCCTATGTGAGGACATAAAAGATAAAAGCAGCCACAGTCCTTCATAATTATTTCCAATTCAAAAGCTACTGTAAATGAGCTCTCAGAAAGAAGAGTGACAAGTCCAAGGCACAATGCTAGAAAAAGGTCAACAGCTTACCCCACTGTCACAACTTTGCAGACTTTCGCTGGCATGCACCTGAACTACACAAGTAGCAGCCCCTTCACCTCTTGTGGAGTGAGTTCCTGATGTTCAGCATGATATGTACCAGCTAACCAATAGTGCAAAGAGCTGCAAAGCATAATCTGCATTCAGTTTCTTTTAGAGAACATAATTTGGCATTCTGTGTGCATGTCAGGCAATTAAAGAAGGCAGCACAAGCCTGAGTGTTATAGCCCAGTTAATTTACTAATGCAAAGTCTCACGTACATCTGGCACATGTCACTTCTTTTCTCCTGGAATTGAAGGTGGTTTTCCAGGAGACTAGAGGGCAGCTAAAGCATTTGTTTCCTGCCTGGTCCTTCAAAACATTATGCCTGAAGTTTCTCATGCCAGCCTTGAGTCTGACTAACTTAAGTCCGCTGATTTAATCCCATGGTTTCAATTCTGCCTCTCAGCACGGCGTTTAACTCGAGAGCCCCAGCCCTAATGGTTTGGCTATGCCACCCGTAGCCATAGGACTTACAGCCCTTAATTCTACCTCTTGCTGTAATGGAAGTGATGGCATTCTCTAATCAATCAGATCTAGAAAATGAAAAATCACACTCTGCAGACCCGCCTTGCTGAAGTCTTTCTCTGATCAAGACAGCTGCCCATGAAGATGCACTTTTCAGGTAAACAGACTTTACTCTTCACAGGATATACATAAATATTCACTGTCATAGCCTTCACTCCCTTCAACTGCTATTAATCTAAGGGACATCCACTGGTCAGCAAGGGCTCTACAAAGTGAACCTTTAAATCGTTCCTGCAAGGAAGGAACAATAACAGCAAGCATAACTCTTGTAAAAATAAGGTTATATGTTTGAGGACTCTGTTCAAACCTACATAAAGCTCTCCTCTTCTGTGGAAAAGCAACTGTCTCAAGCAGAAGATTCCTTACCTCCATCACTGCTAACCACATCATCCATGCCAAAACAGCAAGGAGATTCTTTACATTTTTATAAATTAGGTAAAGGATAGGCATTGCTTCTTGTGCAGAAGAGGGAGTGACCAGAGAGCTGGTAGCAGTGTGGCAATAGAAGGTCCAGCCATAGGCAGCAGTATTCAGTAACAGTTTGAACTTTGGCTTAGTCTGAGGTCATGGTTACTGTGACCTCAGACTAAGCCAAATTGAGATGGACAAAACAGGTTTTGGTTCTCAGTTTTCACAAAATGCATGAAATTCTCATCTAATCTACCGTCCATCCAACAGAGAAGCACATGGGAATGGAAAAGGCAAGTGAAAACTGTCCTCTTTCAAAACCTACCTTTTGCAGTCCCATGCAATCTCAAGAACATGAGGAAAGTCTATGGGGCTGATGAGCCCAAGACTTCCTTTAGAAGCATGATGCATGAAACCCCAGGCATTTTGTAAAACATTTTGCTAGTTTTTAATGTAAAAAAAAAAAAATCACAGTTAGCAGAAGAGTTCAAACACTATCTTGCATCTATATATTCTCACAGCAAATAATCACAACACACTTCTTTATCATGAAAATTACTGGCTACCTGGAGTCTGGAAGAACATGTGGTAATTTGCAGAATTTTCTTGGAAATTATTGGGTCTTCTTGTACAACTTGCTCTAACTTTCTCCACATTGCCTTTAAGAACCTTGAACAAAATCAGAGTCATATTTGCCACATTAGGAAATAGCAGCAACCAAATAGTGCTTCCTATGTTGTCATTCATAAATGAATAATGCATAAATGCAAAGAAACCCAGTAAGATTTCCCATGTGGGCAGTTCTTATTAGTTAACCTTCTCCTTGTATATGCTTTATCTGCTGTTCTTTGGACTGTATTTGATAGTGACTCAGGCTCTGACTACTCCCCAAGTGTTTGACATTTTCTAGGACCATGTCCTGAAAGTGGTGACAGCATACTCTCATCAAGTTTACAGACGGCACAAAACTGGGTGAAACACTCGAGAGCAGGGCTGCCATTGGGGGGCCTAGGCAGGCAAGAGGAAGGGGCTCATGAAAACTTCATGAAACTCAAGACTAATTTTTAAGTCAAGCATTTAGGAAGGATGAACCCATTGCAAAGATATGTTGCGACCTGACAGCTCTGTGGAGAAGGATTTGGAGGTGTTGGCAGACATGTCAGCAGAATGTGACTGAGTCAGCAGCATGCCCTGACACCAAAAGTTCCAATCAGTGCCCTGTGCTCTGTTAACAGAGGTGTAGTCTGCAGATTAGAGGGAGGTCATTAGATCCTGCTACTCAAAACTCAGACCACATCACACACTGTGTCTACAAGACAGACATTGGCCTTGGTCAGTTTTACAAAGTTCCCATTAGCCCATTCCTCTTGCTTGCCCAGGTCCCACTGGGTGGCAGCATTGCCCTTGACTGCATTAAGCACTTTCTCCAATTCTGTCCTCTGTAGATGTAAGGACTGTGCAGTCCCATTGCTGCATCAAGGTACTGATTCAGTTGTTGAACATGACCGGTCACAGTACAGACCCTTGCAGGCCCTTGGTGACCTCCAAGCAGATTACAACCCGCTAACCATGGCCCACCGAGTCTGACCACTCAAATGGCTTTTTATCTTGTTGGCTGAGATCATGCCAAAAGACTTGTTAAAGTCAAGGTAAACGACATTCATTGCCCTCCCCTAGACCACAAATCCTGTCAACTTATCATAGATGTCTGTGAGGTTGCTGCCACTTCAGGTGGGATCTCACCAGAGCAGAGCAGAGACAGCATCAACTTCCTACCTGCTGGCCATGCTGTTTTTGATGCAGCCCACAATACTACTGGCCCCCATGAAGCCTCTCATCCTGCAGCACCCTGAAATCCTTCTCAGTATGGCTGCTTTCAATCCATTTATCCCCCAGCCAGCACTGATACCTGAAGTTGTCCCAACCAAGTGGAGCACCTTGCACAAATAAATAATACACTGACATCCACTAGCCTAGTGTCCAGGATCTATGCCCTGCTAATCTTTTTCTTCATTTCCTTCAGGATCCTAAACAACAGCCATTTATTTCATGGCTGTCACAGCAAGACTATCTTTGGAATCACCTCTTCAACCAGTTCTTCCTCGGAAGTGAGCTGCAGATCTGGGTGTGTCAACACCAGTTCACCCATCCAGTACCAGTATGAAATAGTTATCCCAAACACCACTCAGAAACCTTCCACCATTCATCCCATACATTGCCCTTCCAGGAGATGTCAGAGTCCTTGTGACCAGCACATCCTGTGACAGAGATTTCCTTCAGTCTTTTAAAGAAGTCTTAGTCTACTTCCTCATCTAGATCAGGGGACTGTACTATGTTTCTTTTCTTTTTCAATTGAACAATCCAGTGACCTTCACCTGCTCAAGTGATTTCCTAGTCTGGACACTTCGTTTTCAGTTTCTCTGTAGAAACAATTATTTGCTCTCCCAAAAACTCTCTAAATAGATGGCAAATTTCTAAGTAGATGGCTTTCTCTTCTTTCTAGTTAAGGATCCTTCTGGTCCCCAAGCACTCAGTCACATCTCTGCTGCTTAAGCTCTGTCCAGTCATAGGTGCACACACTGTGCTTGCTGGTGCCAGTGCTGGTGCTAGATGTGCCCTGGAGACACTGACAGGATTGACATCCACACCAACAACACATGCCTGCCCCTTTGTCACCACCATCTCCCTGGCCTGCAGGCACACTGCCACCAAACCCCACCTTTACATGCACAGGTCATAGAGTCAGGGAAATCCACACTGAGAGCACCTTCAAGATGACTGCTCTCAACTCAGTGAAAGAGAACTTAATGATTCAGAGTCCCTCAGGAAACCACCCTTATTAACAAAGGGTCCAAAAAGGCTGGACATACTTTTAAGATGGAAATCTTAAAGGTGTGGGAGCAGGCCATTGCTATGTACTGAAAGACAAGCTGGCAGGGAAGAAGATCAGCCTGGCTGAACAGGAAGCTTTTGCTGGAACTCGGGGAAAAAAATGAGAGTTTATGACCTTTGGAAGAAGGGGCAGCAAACTCAGGAAGAGTACAAGAATCATGTAGAGAGAAAATTAGAAAGGCGAAAGCTCAGCTAGAACTCAATCTGGCAACTGCTGTGAAATATAATAAAAAGTGTTTTTATAAATACATTAACAACAAAAAGGAAGGCCAAGGAAAATCTCCATCCTTTACTGGATGCTGAGGGGAACACTGCAACCAAGACTGAGGAAAAGGCTGAGGTACTTAATACCTTTTTTGCCTCAGTATTTAACAGAAGAACTGGTTTTCCTCAGGACAGGCAGCCCCTGAGCTGGGAGTCAGGGACAGGGAGCAGAACAGAGCCCCTGCAGTCCAGGAGGAAGCAGTGAGTGCCCTGCTGTGCCACTGAGACACTCACAGCTCCGTGGGGCTGATGGGATCCATCCCAGGGTACCGAGGGAGCTGCTGGAAGAGCTCACCAAGCCACCCTCAACCATTGATCACCAGCCCTGGTTAACTGAGCCTGTCCCTGGTGACTGGGGGTTGGCCAATGTGACACTCACAGGAAGGGTCAGAAGGAGGATTTCCACCTGTCAACGTGACCTTGGTGCTGGGGAAGGTTATGGAACAGACTGTATTGAGTGCAGTCACAGAGAATGGACAGCACAACCTGGGATCAGGCCCAGCCAGAATGGGTTAAGGAAAGGCAGGTCCTGCTTGACCAACCTGGTCTCCTTTTATGACCTGGTGACCCACCTGGTGATGAGGGAAAGGTTGTGGACAATGCCTACCTGGACTATAGTAAAGCCTTTGGAACTGTCTCCCACAGCACACTCCTGGAAGTCTGGCTTTGTGCTGTGGCTTAACTGACACAGTGTGCTTGATTAAAGCTTGGACTCATTGATCCTGGAAATATTTTTCAACATTAATAAGTCTACAATTTTATAGAATTTTTCTCCCTTCTTAAAATGCCATATGATGAAATTTGGTATATGGACACTTCTTTTAGCACACTTCAATGTCTTAAAAATTTTGCTCATTACAAATACCAATGGTCTAAAAACCTGCAATACTAGTTGCCAAAAAAAGTGCATGAAGGAGCATATAGGACAGAGAGAGACCCTGTGGCCAACAGTGTGGTATATAGACAAATGTATAAAAGTGTCATAAAAAGAAGTTCCTTTAAGCCTAAAACTGTAAAAATTGAATTCACTGATGCTTATATGACAGCAATTTCTTTGATTCAAATTAACCAGCTGTTTTATCTTGTATTCTGAGTTATTGACAATATATTCACATCAGATTAGCAGATTGACCTTTTTTCTTTTCTTCAAGTGACTGTAAGGTTAGCCTTTTGGACTTTTGAAGTGGTTGGCCAGATGCTTTCAAAAGGAAGTTAAAGTATGTGAGTTTCAATCTCATTAAAAAGGCCTTTTTTTAAAACAAACTTTCCTTTTGTTCATATCAGCACTTACTTTTTTAAAAGACCCCAAGAGAGAGTTCCAGTCTATAGATCACTTGTCCTGAAGAAAGCTCTGTTAACTATTTATAGATCATGTCCTTTTGTACCGAACTAGATCAAGCAATTTATTCAGTGCATGACTGCAGGAGAGAAATTCATTTGCTCTAAGTGTCATCAAGGCAGCCTTTTACCTGCTATGAACAAGACCAGATGAGCTGAATTGCTGGGCTTTTACTTCAAATGCACATTTTGACATTGTGTGGGGTGCCATCATAACTTTCAAGTTTTCAAAGTATTAAGTACATTCACAGAATGGGCAGTCCTCAATCACAAGAGCAGCAAATAGCACATAACCACTAGAATAAATCAAACACATGT
This sequence comes from Ammospiza nelsoni, assembly GCF_027579445.1. Classification (NCBI taxonomy): domain Eukaryota; kingdom Metazoa; phylum Chordata; class Aves; order Passeriformes; family Passerellidae; genus Ammospiza; species Ammospiza nelsoni. The sequence continues at coordinate 80,862,109 of NC_080634.1, read as the reverse complement.
GCACACATTGAAATTATCTCTCTTTTCTTTAAAGTAGCACTTATAGATGCAAATTACCATTAGCTGCTTTGGTAGATCTCACTTTAGAAATGGGAGCATGCCAGCATAGAGACCAAGGAAAAGAGCACACAACAGGCATCAGCTCCTCAGCTTAACAACAACAGAATCAAAACAAAAGGAGAGGGAGAAGTAATGGCCTCCATCACCTCTAATCAGCAAGGGCTTTCTTCAAGCATTCACCAGGGAAGTGATACTCTCTGCAAAATCTAGTAGAGAGGCTGCATGCAACAAAAACACTTCACTGCAGCAAATGCTTTGTTTTACTCCTTCAGTTTTCCTTGTGGAGTCATTATTAAAATGACACCTCATACTGTAACCTGCCTGAGCCCACTAAGGCTACAAAAAGAGGTGGGGGGGAGAAGTTAAAAATACATCAAGAAAATAAAACAACAATTAAAAGTAATTGACATCTGCTAACAACAGCTTCAGACACAAAAAGTACAGCTGGTTTGAGGAATATGGGTGTCTATTGTTATTGGATCAGTGTGAAAAAGAAGAAAGAACATGACTTGCTTTCCTTTTCACTTTGCTCTACAGAGACAAATGCCCTGGCTCTGCCCAGCTAAATACACTCCAATCTGGCTACAGATATTGCTCCTAGGCAGCTGGAAAATCATGCAGGTGGTTCAAACAGTATTGCTATCGGTGCATACTGGGCACTTTGAGAGCTGCATTGCACTTAGCTTTCCTTGTTTGATAGGATTATCTGCTGAGGATATTCTTGTTTTCTGTCTTGAAAAGGGGTTTAGCATAGGGACCAATGACAGGATCTGTGTGACTAGGAGCATTATGCTGGGAGCTAAAAACACATCGATTAACAGATTGTGATAAGGTAGACAGAGCTATTGAGTCACAATTCATGCCTATATACTGAAATCATTAAGCAAGCCTCATTCCAAAATGACTTTGAGCTGCCAAGTTTCCATTCTTTCACTTCAGAGGCACACAGAGATCCCCAAGCCCTATCCCACTTGACAGTATAAATTCTCAAAGAGTAGAATGACATTATCATACCAAAGTGCCACTATAAAACACGACAGACTAAAATTCATGCTACCCTTTTAGAAAATCCACATTTTGGAATACATTTCTTTCTTTTTAAGTATTCACCTAATACATATATTCATTTAGTGAATATTCATTTGATTCAGTGGAAGCTATGTAATAAGGATACACAAGCTAAGACAGATTTTATTTACTTTTTTTAAAAAATAGACTGTATCACCAGAAGCTGGATCTCAAGCTTATAGTCAAGAATTAATTACTGCATTGATTGCCAATGTGCTGCTGACACGTCATCAAGTGTAAGTCTCAAGTCTCTAATTTTTGTTTTCGTAATTAGGAGAGGGGTGAGAACCAATACTGGCCAGTGAGGAACTCCCAGTACTACTACCTAGATATCAAAAGCTGGCTTCTACTGGTCTTTTTTCTTATCTGGCCTCATCTTCTTTTTAAACTTTAAAATGAGCATTATGCATTAGGTAGATTTCCATGTCTGATCTAAACAAAACATACCACAGCAATCTGAAGAGCATTTGTAATCATGAGGGTCATATCCATCAGCTGAGAAGTGTTTTATTTCACACACCATTTACAACTTGATACAGTGATCCAACAAAATCAGCAGACACCAAAACAGCTAATGAGAAAGAAAAGCACCACTTTATTATATCTGGAAGTTGTATTCCACCTCGGCCTAGTTATGAAGGGTGGATGCTCAGACTGGACACAGTCAGCCACTGATTTAAATTACTTTTCCCATTGTACTACCATGGTACCAAGTCCATATTCTCTTTGAATTAGTAAACAGCTAGAATAAGCAACAGTTTAAAAAAAATTAAAAAGTGTCTTTGATTTGACATTGTGTAGTGACAAGAAGAAAGTACAGTGGGCAACTGAGTATGGATTTTATCCAGCAGTTCCAACCTGCTGCTCTCAGCTGTCACAACAGGATATAGGTCAACACCAGTCCTTTGAATATACCCAGTCCAAGGTTATTCACCATTTCAACTAAAAGCTTCACATGCTAAATATTTGCTATTTCATATCTTCTCCAAACTGCCCCAGACGGTTCAGAACAATAAGCGTATCATAGAATCAAACCTGATTCTTTCAAAAGCCAAATCTCTTTTGATCTCATCTGCAACATCCTTTGATCAAATAGCCAAAGAGATCACTTCTGTATGCTCTACCAAGCACTTGGATTAAGGTAAACAACAAAATTGTAACAGCTAGACTAGCTTTAATGTTTCTCAAATATGAGAAAAAGTGTTTATAGGAGACCTTTTCTTTGAGCTAGGAGATATAAGTGGACTTTCATTTTAGAAATAAAAGTAAGCATTGAGGAAGAAGAGTCTAGATGCAATAAAAATACCTATAAATCTATTCCCATTGTTTGATTACTTTTGAGGTTTGATGACTTTAAAACCAAAGCAAGTGTTTTTATCTGATAAATTTTCAGAAGCTGTGAGAAGTAATAGCATCATGAATCCTTACCAAATCCATTCCATCATTTCCTAATCCCCAGCCTCATACTTGAATAATCTGTCTCGGGCATATTTGACCAATACCAAGACAAAAATACTTATTTTTATCAAAACACACCAGCCATCTTGCAGGGAAAACTGTAAGGAATTAGTAGTAGCAGTAAGTAAGCATATTCCTTCTTTAGAAACCCCTCCTCTAGCTTTAAAATAAACGTAGAATAGGGAATAAGAATGTCACCAGTCCAGATGTGCCTGTGATAAATAGGAAAGGGAAGAACACAGGCCAGTGCACAGGGGATAGGGATGCAAAGCTGACACAGCAGGTAAAAGATGAGATATCACAAGAGTCATAAGCACAAAAGAGGAAATGCAAAAAAGTTTTAAAGTGTTTCCATATGCAGAACAAATCAAGTCATGTAGCAATGTAAAAAAGATGTTTGCATCTAACGCTATTTACCTTAGAAGTTAATAGGATTGCATTGTTTATGTTAACAAACTGATTACCATGAATTCACTCAAAAGGCATAAAAGTAATGTGTGTGAATAGATACCTCTTCAAATTAAATATTTCCTTATGGTTCCAGCTACTTACATTTAAATAGGCAACAGTGGCTTGCCACTGACTTTTACTGGGGTAAATTCAAATCCACCATGCTAACAAAACCACTTAAATAAGAAACAATATTTTCTTTTTAAAAGCCATATAAATTAAATTTGAGTTCTTTTTTACGTTTTAGGTTGAACAATTTTAATTACATTTTTAGTACATAAAGTTGATATGGAAACTGTTCCACAAGTTGTTTGGAACATTCAGTTTTCCGATCTACGTAAATGTAGGGGAAAAAGTGAAGTGCACACCCTGAAATAATTTGGCATTAGAGACAGATTACCTACATCCTTTAGCATTAAACAAAGACAATTTCCTTAACAGAGAAACCTCATGAAGTGATTATGATACTGCAGCTACAAAATTGCAGTCAGCACCTGCTAAACAACCTCGTTATTTTAATCCCTTATAAATATTCAGACTTTGGACAAATCAAAAATACACATCTTTTAAACAGCTGTCAAAAAGAACAGAGCAAGTTTTACACTGTCCAAAATAAAACATTCAATCGCCACACATTAGGCTGCATATTTACTACAACACTGATATTACAGAGATATGATTAGAGATATCAATTAGATGTCAGATTGGAAGAAAATACCCAACAATCATGACTGCTTCTCAGGCAGCAACAGAAGGGGCATCCTGACACTACAGTTGCCTTTGCTGGTTTAAATACGTGGGAAATGTATTAGATTTCCTTTTTTTAGGTTTTGTCACAAAAGGCTTATCTTTCATAGAACTGTACTATGGTCCTATCTCTAAAAACATTTTGGGACCTTTCAGAAACTCAATATTTCTTAATCTGATTTTCTATCAACTTTTTCTAAAAACTTAGAAGACAAGACAGAATCTTTCATTTTAGCAGCCATCATTTCATATCTCCCAGTGTAGCTGTAAAACATCAATGAGATGGGGAAATGTGGGAGGTTTATTGGTGGATCCTCACACTTTAATATTTAAAATCCTAGAAGTCACAACACTTTCCCACATTTCTCCCAGCACTTTTAAATGAGGGCCCAATTCCCAAGCCCAGTAAATCTGTCTGGGCTCTAACACTGCAGAAGCCATCCTGTGTAAGAGATGGGGACTCTTGGACACTCCACTATCCCAGTCATTTAAAGTGGTCCTTGCACAAGAACACAGAGATGCTCCATCCAGGGATGAGAGAATCAAGAAAATCTCCATAAGAGAAATTCCTCCTTCTCTTAGAAGACTGGAGAAGAGCTCAATGCAAGGAATGCAATGATTCTGACTAAACTTTGCCGGGGCATCCCCGCTTTTAAGGGGATAAGTCAGTCCAAATCACTCACCTCATCCTACACAAGGACAGTATATCCATACAGAGTAGAAGCAATTGCAGTTTACCTTCAATAACAGGATACAGGGGAGCAATTAGCTGATCTCAATTTATTTCAAAAAATATGAAACTCGTTCTCGCTAAGAAACAACATTTAACTTTGACATTATAACAGCAAATAGTTGGAAGCACCACAGAGACTGAACAGACGACATTAAAGATTTTGCTCCATACAAGTTTTAACCCAGAAAATAAGAAAAAATATAACTGTGCAAGGCATTCTTTGAGATCCAGTCCTTCAGAAGGCTGCATCTAAAATCCAGAGAATCAATGTAGCTGGAAATTGAAAATTTAGGAAATGGTCAATGAAATAAATCAAAAAGACCTTCCTAACATTTCTTAATAGCTTGAAAGGTTGTATGCAAGTACATCAGCAGGAAATATAATACAGTGCAAATAGCAGGCAAAATGAAAAAATGAAGTAGAAGACAAAAAGTGTTTAAAAGCTGAGCAACGTTTAAAAAAAAATCCCAAAAGCAAGTTGCAAACTTTGGGGAAAATGCTCAGTAACATTAAAAGAAAACACCAGTAAATAAAAAATTAATTTTGGATTCAACAAAATAACTACTTTATAACAAGGTCAAAAGGGCAAGGGACACAATTTCAGAGCAGGGAAATCATAGTCCCTCTCTATACAGAGGCCCTACTGAGAAAATCATCTTAACAAAGCTAACTTCACACATGAGAAAAATCAAACAGATCATAAATGGTAGGGAGAAGGCTGTAAAGAGCTTGGTACCATCGTGTGTCTATAATTCAAGGCCTCATTATTCAAAAGGTGGTGAGGAATCGAGAACAGCAGAGACAGAGCAACAAGGATTGAAGTGAGCTTGAATATACTGCTATGAAAAACAGCAAAATGTTGAAAGAGACAGCCTCCAAATTATAAGTGACAGATCTACATAATATCACAACAGCACCCTTGCCTCCCTCCGGCACCACCATGTCCAATGCTTTGACTTATAGATGAACTTTGGCAAACAAAGGACAGTCAGGAATAACAAGTTACAAAATCTCCTACAGGTGTAATCATCATAGCTCTTGACTGATGTGAGTAGTATGGCAGAATTATGGGGAAAAAATTAGGATTTCTCCAGGAAGAATCTTTCAAGCTAATGAACAAACAAATTTCCCTCAAGGACAAATGCCTCCTCCACCCCTTCAGATTTCTCTCAGTGATCTTTCTTGAGCACAAGGACACAGAGTTTACAGAACTACTGCTGCTCTGTGAGAGAATGGGATGACCATGAGATCTGAGAGCCAGGGAGCCGGCTCCTTTACCTTCTGCATGGAGTGGGATACAGCACAGGACAGCCAAGGAACACAGAAACACCAGGTCCTCCCAAAGTACTCTTCATAACAGAACCATACATCAGCCTAATGCACAGTTCTGGGAAACAGGCTTTCTTTATTCCTAAGCCATTATTAACAGCATTTAGTGTGCTTACCAACAGGCAAAATCTTGCCCTAATAATAATTTCAGTTTATCCTGTATTCTAGGAACTTTCAGAGTTAAGTAGCAGACCCAAGTAATGAACTGTGTCTGTAAACACTCCTTTAAGCAAAGCCAGTTAACCTAGCAATGTGTATACAGAGTCAGCAGATGTGGATGGAGGGTTTGCTTGACTTCAAATATTTTAAATAAAATTGTTATCTGGAGCTAAATAACATTGAATGATGCCAGGACAGTATTTTAATTTTCTAAAGAATTCAATAAGCTTGTGTGAATGCCACAGACAGAACAACACTCAATACTACAAGAAGTATTAGAAATCTACTTGGAAATGAATCATAGGCACAATTCATGAACAAGCTCTAGTTTTCATCAGGCCATTAAATACATGTCAATTTCAACTTGCCACCACTTGCACCTCCCATAACAATTATTCTCAATTTATTTTCATCTATTCCATAAAAAATGATTGCTTCTGCTTTACCTAATCCTCCACTTACATCAACCCTATTGTTCGCTTCCTTCCCTTTCATCTTCTCCACATTAATTCCCCACATCGCTTTTGATCTAGCTTTTTGTTTCCTTTTTTCCCCTACAGATTCTTCCTGATGAAGAATTTACAGCCCTAATGTTCATCTGACATGTATGGCGATATTTTATTGATTCCTTACACTGTCTATTAGTTCTGTATAATGAATAGCATTACACAAAACACAAGATGGGTTGTCTTCACTTATATCTTGGATTTAAAAAATCAATTTAACTGAACTTGAGAAATGTCCCATTTTATCAGTAAATATTCATATTTAATCATAATTGGAGCAGCATATGCAAGGAGCAGCCAGAGAAAACAAACATTTCCTCCTCACAGTCCAAAGAGTTACTCTTTGCCATAGTGGCAAGCCAAGTAAATAGAATAATTGCGATTTTCACTGCTGCTAAATAAAAAATAGCAAAACCTCTCCAGGAACTGTTCTGTGTGGCTGTAATAAATGCCCACAGAAACAAGCTAACCTACATTATTCATTCCCCTACAGAAAGGATGGTCTTTTTAAAACTGGAAAGACTTCAAGAAGTGGAACAGCTGATTTTAGCTGATATAAACCATAAGTTGTATTTTACATATATGTTATATTCAATTTTTAAGGGGAAAAAATGGCATTTGAGGCAACTCTTAAAAAACAAGTGTTTCATGTTTATAGATCAATAGCAACAACCAAGTATATAATAACTGTACTTATTGCAAGACCACAAAACCTAAGCTAAACTTTGTGTTTACTCAGTTGTGTCAAAACCAGTCACGGGGCCAAAACCTCTGAGCAGTCCCAGAAGTAGAAGCCAGGCCAAGGCTCCCTTTCTTCCAGCCTCACAGCCCCATGGCTGTCCTGCAACACATTCCTCCTCAGCCATTCAGACTCTGGCCCCAAGAATCTGGTATTCCCCACTGCACCAGTAAAGCTTCAACAAAAGGAGAGGCTTTAATCACCTCCCCTTACAGAAAACTGGCAGATGGGTGAGTGGCTGCTGGCTCTCATGCTGAACTCAACACTGGTAGTGTTTGCTAGTCTAAAGGAGGCTTGTACAGGAACAGCCAAGCCATTGTTTGTCTGCAGCAATAGGTGGGAGAGGAATTCCAGGGCTTCAGCACAGGCATGATACTGGAAATTCAGATATACTGAAGGTTAATCCTGGATTTTGATGAAGACCCCCCCCCCCCTGCAGGAATGAAAGATCAACATACCACCTGCATACAGGAGAGATGTATGATCAACTTGTGCTTTTAGAACAACTGATTTCTTCTACAGAAGTACTACACTGGTTCTTTGGTTTGCACAGCAAATAATTTGTCATGTTCATTATCACATCGTCAGCCAAAATTAAGGCAATACTGGACAAATTTAGAGAACTAAGCTACACCATCCTCCTTCTACCCCAACTACTGGCTAGGGACAGTCAAACACTCCTTCCTTAAGGGAAATTGAAAAATACTCCTAAAAGGGAAAGATATTCCAAAACACAGGGCTTAGGTCTCCTTCCTTCTCTTTTACCTGCAAGGGTTATTTTCATGAAAACAGAGCCTTTGACCTTAGCCATACACATCAGCTCTCTCTATAAAATGAACACTTCATGTCTGCCTGATGAGGACTTGCAATGGCACCATTTGTTTAGATAAAATTGGCCACAGCATGGTTGCTGCTTAACCCCTGTTTCAGTGCTTTGCAGGCATCCTAATAGGAAAGCTTTGGTGAAGGACTGAAGAAATAGTAACTTTAATGGGTAAACCTAAACAATGTCTGCTGTCCTTCTAGTCAATAGATGGTAGAGTGTACAACTTAATCAGTAAGCTCAGTGATACTTAGGAAAAAATAACAGTAAAAGTCCTTCAGCACAGACAACTGAGGCTGAAAAAAAAAAATTTTCTGTTCTTAAAATGACACAGGAAGCAAAACTTGTCTACCTATCTATACCAATTTTCAAAGCGATCATACTCATGACTGCCAGCTATGAAGTCTGACACACACAGACACCTCTGACAGTTCACAGCTGAAGTGTCTAGGAAAGGTCAAAATACCCAGAACAAACAACAAGATCAGCTGTCAAAGCCCTAAATACATAATGAAATGCTAAAATTCTAACACTGAATTTTTATAACTACATAAAGATGACACAATAAGAAAACCAGGTATATTTTATGTATTTATTTTCTCAGCAGTCTCAAAAAAATTCTGGTGCATTCCTGAATAATCAGTCTAGGAAAACTGAATTCAGACAAGTTCGTTCTGCAACAACAGACTCCATGAGCTGGAGCACCCATCATTTGGGTTTACTGCTAACTCCTGCTCCTTACAATGAATGATCTCTACATTTTCTACAAAAATAGCTTAAAATATGATTTTGTTTTTTTAAGTTTTGGAAGACTTCTATGTTGCATTACAGCTCCATTTGACTACAAAATAATCAAAGCTTGTTAACATAGATATAAACTGTAATTACCTGACTCTGCATTGATCTTCACTGTGGGGAGTTTCCTTGTTATAACCACAACAAAAGTGATGTCTAATGATAGAAATGGCAAGTAGGATTGGGAAAAAATAATATTCATAACTAGCAAAAAGATTCTCTCAAAATACCTGGAGCTTGGTGAACTTTCTGTCCAAGAAAATGCTAGCTACTGAATTAAGTTTACAGGTCTTTGTTAATAACTGCAATGTCTGATTATTTTGTAGCTTTGCACCTCTTTTTACAGAAATCTACTCTCTTCCTACCCATGGTCTCAGGACTGTTCAGGTTGAGTTAGCTTTGATCCCATTAAGAGTGAGGTCCTGGGCATTGATATTCTCTGATAGAAAGAATTCCACTCACCTCACAATGAAAACTTTTCACACATTGTTCCTCAGCACAGCCAGATAATGTAAAACAAAGGAGGGATCTCTCTTTTCAAATTCTCCAATTCTTTCAAGGTATCAAGCCATTACACTACTTGCTACTTAGAAAAAAAATCACAATATAGATGAATTAGCATTAAATTTCATATCAACTATGTGCCAATTTTTTATATTCACCCATTTTGTTTCCAGACAAAAGACAGCAGAACTGTCATAAAAGTGATAAAAATTAAATATACTTTCAGTAAAGGCACACATTCTGTATCTGTACTCTTGCTGAAGGCATTAATTCAGTTAATAAAGCTCAAAATTGCAAAAGCTTCCTTACCATTATGTTATATAGAAAGGAACCTTACATCTTCAGAAGCAGAGATATACTGAATAAAGCAGCTCAACTAGACAGAAAAGAGAGATTGGAAGTACTTTTCTCACCTAGTTAACCTAGTCATGGATTAAGAGAATGTCAAGATGGAGTCATAGCAATAGGAACCCTGGTTTAAGTGCTTTTACTTTATCCATTGCTGTGACTTTGACATGTAAGGAAATGTGGACTTTATGAAATTAATCAATCTTTTTATGTGATTCCAAATAGGTGTAATTCCACATCTATTTATTGACACTTTTTCTTTTCCCCTGCAGTAATTCCTGCTTTATAACAGCCCTAAAAATGAAACCTACATTTTATTCATGGTAGGAAAGGAGCAGCCAAACATGCTTGAATTGAGACTTGGAACAACAAGTGCCTAATGGGATATAAGGTATGATATGTCAGTTTCCTTTTAAGTTTAATCACAAAACCATAGTGGTAGTTTTAGGAGAAAATATTTAAAGGTCTTACAAGTTCTTGACAGAATTGCAACAATTAAGAGATAGAAGACAGTGCTCCTACTCAGAGCATATCTTTACTTCCAAATTTCCTAAAAATACACTTTTATTTTGGCAGTCAATGCTTCAAGAGTAACTTGACAGCTACATGACCATTTGCAGTGGTGGAGTCTCCCAGTCCTCCTTGCCCCTGGAAACTTTAAAACACCTCCTCTCTTGTTAAGTTTCCAAAGGCTTAAGATTTGCCTGAATGAGGCCACAACACTGTTACCATTCCCTTAATTCAGTTTCTCAGTACAAAATCCATTTGCCAGCTTCTGGTGTAAATAGTTCATGATCACATTTCTCTCCATGAAAAGGTATCCCTTGCCTTTTCTCACAATTATGACTCTGCCATTTTCATAGGTGCTGCTTGCTGCAATGTGTTGCTGATCATGTTAAGCACCTACTTTTCCACAAAAATAGTTTCTGAGACTTAGATAATGATGGTGTAGTATCCTTCAACCCAAGCCAGATAAAGCTGCCTTTCCAAACCAGCTTAAACCATATTCTCTTCACAGGACTGCCTGCCTCCCTAACATAAAAAGCTGGCAGCTCTTGTTACACATTCACTATGGTTTCAGCCCTCGATGACAAAAAGAAAATTGCAATAAACTCAGTACTAACAAAGGTGGAAGAGAACAAGGAGAAGTTTCCAAGTTACACTCACTCTGACAGAGTATTTCTTCCTGCTCGCTGGACTCAGGCCAGACCAGAGTCTGGGGTGTCGAGTGAGATGTGCTCATTACACTCAATGGGATCTTTGCCTAAATACACACAGAGGTGTGTGGATGCTAACACTGGACAGGCACCCACAACACAAGCACCTTCAGTCATGAGGATGGATCTCATCCTTGGCACCAAGACAGCAAAGTACACCCCACTACAAGTAATTTAAAATCTCATCATGGACTTTTCCATCGTCACTTAGGAATCTGAGCAGAACTAAAAAGAATGGTGACTCAGGTATACTGTAACTAAAGTAGACACTCTATGTACTTTTCCATATGGAATTCATAGTTCCTACAAGACCTTCCACATTGAAGCACTTTGCAGGGGAAAAAAGAACAGTTCATTTCTGTGGAGAGAAATTTTGGGCAGGCTTTTCCTGTAAGACAAACACGATCCATGAAGCAACCAGTGCCAGATAATCAGCACTCCCTCAGTGAAGAGACACTTTAGTATCATTGAATCCTTCTACCTATCAGCAACTAATGACCGGTTAAAAGAAGATTTAAATACTTTCTCAGGCAATGAAAACCATTGATCACCTATTTCCTTTAAAACTGACAACATTTGTTGCACGTACCATGAAGATTCATACAAGAATTTTTGAACTTTCCATGATCCTAAAAAGCCATTTCATTGTGTTAGATCTGATACCTAAACTATCAATAGCTCACATCTTTAAAAGCCCTATTTCCTCTGTAATGCAACGTAATGCAGAATGATCTAATAAAACCGTATTACCATTTAATTCGCAGAACAAAAACCTCAGTCCCAGAAAAATAAAAATTGTTATGTCTTATCCCATCCTAAGACTTGCAAAAATCACTTTTTTAAAGTAAGACATAGTGCAATCACAACCTAGGAGATTATCCACACTATTTTAAAAACAGATGCCTTACAGTGGAACAAGGAGAAGAAGCAGACTGTGCTTATGATAAGAAGTTAAAGGACAGCATGCAGCTCAGGGTAGGATTCCTACAAGCACTGAAGCTCAAGGTTAGCTAAACCCAAGAGATTGCTCAGACAAAGTCTATTTCCTTAAGGAAGGCCAAGGTGCAACCAGGGAAAAAAGAAAAAAAGGAATACCAGAAAAATAAGTTCTCTGTGACTGAGAGATTTAAGATACAATGAAAAATTATCTCAATAATGCTATGCTTTTTCAATAGTGTGGTAAAAATATCATTAAATATGATGTATACACTTATATAAGTATGCACTTAAATACATAGACCAAAAATGCAAAGATAAAAGTGTGAATTTTCATGTATGTATCAAAATAGAAGCATCAATGTAAAATATAAGCACAAAGAGAATGATCCCACCATTCCTCTATTGCAAATCATATAATAGCTTTACCATTAACAAAAAAATTAAATTATTTCACATTTAGGAGCAGCCAGACAGGTCCATCCTGCCCTAATGATCATCATTCATCAAAGGAGTCCTTGTCTACATAACCCATTTCATTCCTTACAATCCACAGCCGAAGCCAAGATGGCTCCATGCATAGGTAAAGACCACCCATGAGTGTGCACCAGAACACCACAGCAAAGCTCTGTGTAGAACTATCCTTGTGTGTGTCTGATTTAGCAGAAAATAATGAGGAAACACCCTTGTTGTAAAGAACACCTGTAAAGAACAGTTATATAAAAACCATGGTAACAGAGAGGCCTTATACAAATCCGTATATACAATGTCCTTAAACTGGGAATAGACATTTTACCTTTCTCAATGCTCCTTTAAATTAATTGTTTCTAAAAGGGAGTATACACCTGTTAAATTAATGCATCTTGTTTTGTAAGCAAAAAAAAAAAAAAAAATTTAAAGCCTCCAGCATGAGAGGATAATATTCTAACACATGGTATTGGCATTAGAGAAGCCATTCAAAGTATAAAAGGTACCATGGAAAAAAATATCAAGATACCTGTTGGGGAAGATGACAAATAGCATTAAAGGCTGGCAAACTCAGCTGGAGATAAAGGGTACCTTACAGGTGAAAGGCTCAGACACATCTCTTTTCTTCTCAATGTTAATTAATCTTCTACGTGCTTTGCATAGATTGGGTTTTAATGACACTACTTCACGAGGAAAAAATCCAACACAGTTAAGAGATATTCTGAGATTATCTGAAGTCACAAAGCTGTATGTAAATCATATTGTTCTAACAGTTTCCTGTACTTTTTATTTAGTCTTCAGACACTACTTGAGGACAAGACAAAATTGCAACATTTGTACTGAGCTTTCTTCAGTGCTGCCACCAATGACAGCACACACTGACGCAGGTTCAGAGATGAACTGCTTTGTTCCACTGAAAGTGTAACAGAGCACAGTGTTGTTTTAACAAGGAAAGAAAAAAAAGAAACCAAAACAATCCAACCAACAATAATTTAATTGAAAAATACACCGAACTTCGCCATGCGGCTTAAAACAACTATTGCTTTAATATTTTTAAAATATAATTAAGTTTAAATGAGAAAGAAAATACATTATCAGATTTTGAAGAAAAAATACAACATGTCAGTCTATGTTGCTTTTAATTCTGATCTGGAGAAGTTGAATAATACATCTTTAAAATTCTAACTGTAAGTATTGAAATATGCTTGTAATTAGGAAGGCATACAACAGAGATGAAATATAACCTCAAAGACCAAATGAGAATTTATACTCTGAAGTCATTTCATCTGCTAATCACTCCAGCTATCTGTACACTTGTTAAAATGATAAACTAATGGAGACCATTAAAAAATTCCATCTGAAGAATATCCACAGAAAGCCAGGCAGATCTAGTAAAGCACAATAGTCCCAAATGACTGAAAAATAACAGTTTTGTGCAACATTGAACATACTTCCCACTGCCATTTTCAAAACAATTTCCCACCTATTCTGGAAAGCATTACTAATGCTGAATTTTCTGGGACACACCCATAGCTATTGAACCAGCTTCTGTCGGGAAATGTGAATTGTTCAACAGGTTCAAAAGATCCCACTCTGTAATACTCATAAAGCATTCATCCTTACAGCCATATGGCACTTCATTTTTTTTCAAGCATATTTTTACAAAGCAAACCCACTTCTCTTGAATTGGGATTTATTATATAAGCTGCAATAAAAGAAGTAATGAAGATTTGTCATCTGCACAGTCAGCCTGAGCAATTCTACGTCACCAATGGTTCACCTTGGATTGCAGATGCAGCCCACAGAAGGGGCCAGTACAACCTGATCTCACCACAGACTTTGGCTGTTCAGACTGATTGATTGTGACTGACAATGACCATCCCTTGGCTTTTCCCCTCTGCTTCTATTAACTCATCTATTTCCGCAAGCTTTCCTTTGCCAAGGAGAGGAAAAACCTATTAGCTGTGTAAAGTAGAGGATCTATTTCTTTTTAATCCTGGAAGTTGCTGCTACCTTATTCTGGCTGGTTTTGTTCTTGGTCTGTTTAACTGTTAAACAAAGGAAGCTCAGGTTTCCAGTTTTCTGAGATTTGGATATACTATCTATCTCTACCCTTCTCTTCATTTATTGCTGTTTAACTTCAGACAACAAAATCAGTCTTCATTCTTGCTTGTTGCATATGAAATGTTCAAAGCAAGGCTGGATGGGGCTTTGAGCAACCTGATCTAGTGGAAGATGTCCTTGCCCATGGCACAGGTGAGTCCATGTGTAACTAGATCTTTAAAGGTCCTTTCCAACTCAAACCATTCTGGTTTTTTATTTATGATGATTTGTCACTAATGCGGCTTCCTTTTGACAGTTTAGCTAATAAAACTACTACAAAAGAAGCTAAGTTATTCAAAATTATGTTTGTTATAAATTACCAGTATCATAACCTCACCATCATCAAAATCAAGATGCCATTTTGGCTTAACATAAAGGGTGTATGGTTATTTCCCTCCTCTATCAGCTAGGAGAAAATATTAAATTAAAACAGGATAAACTATGCATGCAAACTAGTCTGTTGCCATCAAACAGCTGGGCTGCTCCAACAGTGACAAAGAGGTCACTGTGTGAAAATACACAGCGATTACAGCAATAAAGGAAACAGCTGATAGAGGTTAGGTGGTGGAAACAAGAGGGCAGCCACAACAGAAAGAGAAGGTTGGAATGAAGACAGGAGCATGGGAGAAGCAGAGGAAGAGCCTGCCAAAAGGCATGGGGCTGGGACACAGCTACAGAACAAGGGGGAAGGGAAGGGAAAAGCCTTAGCACCAAAGCTGTCCATTATCACCTGCACCTTTAGTTTCTTATAACTCAGATGGACTCTATTTAGGCTGAACTCTATTCAGGAGTGCTTCCAGAGAGGATAAATTTCAGAGAGAAATACGCAGCTATTTCTGACACAGAACAAGAGTACTTTTTTGGCCAAATTACTAAATTCTATTGACTTTTCTATGCAAGGCTGAAATATCTTTATGATTTAGAACAGAAGCTTGAAAATATGCCTGGAAAGCAAAACAGTTGGAATGCACCTCTACCATTCTCCTACAACCTGCATAATTTTGGGCAAGTTCTAAGCATTTCAAAAAGGCAAATCCTATTTATATCTGTAGGTCACTACACTTCACAGCCACAGGTCTAAAAGATTCTGCTTGCATTTAACATATATTAGCCTGGGGACGAATACGGATTCCCACTGAAATTATGAGTTTGGATTGTAGAATACCAGGTCAAGCATAAAACTACTAAGACTATCAGCTGCTAGGTAGGGCTGAACAGCAAAGGAAGAAGCAGCAGCATAAACAATGCCCACACAATAAAACTGGACACTGAGGGCCCCATAACTGGAGAAAGCAGGCTGGGACAAAGATTAGATGTGTCTGGAAGGGAGGTGCAGAAAAGATGGAGAGGAAAATTTGGAACAAGTAAGGAGGCAGGGGGAAACTGACTGAGCAAGAAGACTAAAAATGGAGGAAAGAAATGGAAGTGGTTACAAACACATGAAACCTATCTCCGAGAATGGAAGCAAGGGAAATATGCACTGATTGTTCAGGAAAAAGGAGCTAGAAGTACAGGATGAGGTTAAAGAGAGAACTACCTAAAGAGTGAGAGAGTGATATTAGAAATAGAACTACCAAACAGACTGTATGGTAGAAGAAATAAGCAAAACCAACATTGAAGCCCTGGAAAATAAGGACCAGTACATGGATGAAAGCCTGTAGGCCCATGGAGCAGGGCATAGCTACATAGGAGAGGGTTCTATAGAAGAGAATCAAGACTAATTGCTAATTGATGTGGAAGTCCAAAGGGGAGACTCAGACTAGCCAGACAATGAGCATGAACCAAGCAAGACAACTGAGGAATGGAAACTAGGACTAATCAGAAGAATGAAACCAGAGCATACTCAAAAGAGGCAGGATTCTAAAAATTACATGTTAGTAGCAGTAAGGAAAAATATGTTAACAGGCAGAAAGTACAGCTTTTGAATGTGTGATCACCTTTTAGGAACGGATTCTTCCCAGGAAGTAGCCAGATACCAGTTGCTGATGAAAAGCAGGGAATAACACTTTTCTCTTTTCCTTTGTTTGTGTGTGTGTGCAACTTTTCACTTTTTTTTTTACCTAACAGTCTTATCTCAACCTGTGAGTTGTTTTCCATCTTATTCTCTCTGCCCTGTCCTGAAGAGGAGAGGAGATAGGGCAGCTTGGTGATTATCTGGTGTTCAGCCAAGGGCAATCCACCACACTGGTGCATACAACATGACCTGAAATAATTATAGAATTACAGAGCTATAGGTCTATTTTGGTTTCCAATTGATTTAAATTTCTTGTATGTCCTTGAGATATGTAAATTTTCTCCAGAACAGAAAATATTGGCAATAGATTATGACTACTTAAATCTGATTCCTTTTTTTATTCTTGATAAGCCACAGACAGAGATGCAACTTGTTGTTAATAATTTAAAATAATTTCCCTCCTCCTGCATTCCAAACAGCCTTGTTTTCTCTGTTAACCCTTTCACTAACACTACCTTTAGCCTGATCTCAAAAGGAAAAAGAAGCTAACAAAATGCACAGTTTATTTGCATGTCCCTCCTCAAAATTCCCAGCACACACACAACTTCTGAACCCACTGACTGGTCCGTGTTAACCAGACATACTAAAATCCCTTTAAGTTTTATGAAAATGAAAAGCAGCACAGTGGACAGAATGAGTGCTTCCATTCAGCTCTTGGACAGACAAGGGCAATTTGGTGGTCACCCAACAGCTGGACTGGCCAACCTGTGAGCGAATACACAGCAGACCCAGTCCTGCTTTCTAGCAGGACAAATGGGGAATGTGAAGCCTCCATGGACTGAGAAAAAGGAGAGTGACATGGTGAGAGCCAAATCCAGGAAAAGACTGGGCAAGGCACAGGGCAGGAAGAGGTAATGCAGTAAGTGGTTCCCAGCAAATACAGAAGTGTGGTGGAGTTACTCATGGGCACAACTAACAGGGACCCAAATGACAGCCCTGCAGACCAGCCAGTTCCACCAATGTGAGTCTGCTTGCAGCCCACTCCATCTCTTATCAACGTGTCCTAGGCGTCACCCATCTGCGGCTGGACTGCCCTTCCTCTCACAGGGAAGATAAGATGCAAATAGCAACGTCCAGAGGCAAAACCAGCTCAGTTACGCTTCTGGAAAGCAGAGAAGCTACCAGCCTGTTCCTGAAAACTCCACTAAATGACATCATGGCCACAGAGCAGCCAGTGGAGGATAAACACAAGCAAAGCATCTGCCATCTCACCTCCCTTCCACTCATTTTCCTTAAAGATCAACCACAGCTGTATCCACTCTGATTATTTAACACTGATCAGACTTGCCACTATAGTTTTAATTATATTCTATATTGTAGCAGTGTCACAACAAGGCACAGCGCACTGCTACGCAGAGTTACATGTGCCAGCTCTTAACAAGTTACTCCAACCAGGAGCAGTACAGCAGCATTAATGCAGCACTGCCCAAACTAGGTTAGTCAGCAGAGGCTCCTTTGTGCTGCACAGAACTGAGCCATGTAAACATATCCTAAATGGGGAACAGAGCACAGTGTCTCTTGGGTGACATTATACTGTGTATAAATAACAAATAGGACTGCTATCCATTGATGGGCCCAAACATTTGTACTCTAATCTTCATTTTCATCTCCCCACAAACCAGATTCCATGGTCTTATTAGAATATCCTGCTTGCATTCAAATCTTAGTTACAACAAGCTTAATAGCCAGCCCTACAGCCGTCCCACTAGTCTTGTATAGCAAGATCTATTCCACAGATCTCCGACTGCCACCAATAGCCAACATGGATACTGAATGAACTCACATGAACAAAGCTATGTTTTCTTAATAATAACAGTTGTATAAACATAAGGTCTTCTCAGTTAAAGGGAAACCAACATCAAAAAGCAGTAAAACACGGAACCCTAAACCCTTCTTTCTTTGAAGAAACACGTTTGAAGCGAGGTGTTTCTAGTTATGGGTGAATGAAATGAGAATTGAGCTGCAACAAACGGACATCCAGTCTGTATGAAAGACTAATTAGATCCATCTGAGAAGCTGTGTCTAAAACTGCTTCACATATTTCAAAGGAAAGCTCTTCTAGTCTATCTTTTGAGAAGACTACATCAAAACATTTAGTCACAGCTGACGCACATCTATCCACGACAGGAGCACTATTTTTCATAAGCCATAAAAGCTACATATAAGTAATTTTAATAGTCTGGCTTACTTAAAAATTAAAGGAGGGGGAAAAAAGCAGCAAAGAAATTCACAGCTAAGAAAGGTACTCAAAACAGCAATGATTTTGTACCTCCTTATGCCAAAGCATCAAGAGATCCCCAAAAAAAGAGTCTTATACTGAATATGAAATGTGCTAAAATTTGCTCAGAGAATGGAATTAGAGCTGAAGCAGCATCCACAAGCTGCAGAGTTAACTATGGCTTTTGTGGTAATAAGCCAGGCTCTTAACACTATATTAGCATTCTTTTAAATGCAACTATTGCTTCTGCTGAACCAGCAGGAGGAGCTCACAACATTTTTTAATCTATTCATTCTACAAAATTTGGGAAGAGAGGTTGGGATGTTGGAGGCGTTTCTGGGCACAGGAAGGAGTTGGTTGGGTATTTTCTTTGCAGTTTTGTTGGATGAGAAATGACTGTAAAGAAGAGCATCCAAGTAATGTTCATGTAAGCACTGCTTTTAGAAATTAGAAAATCATTATATGAATATTGTGCAGCAGGATATCAAGTGCACATGGCACAAAAATAAACTGAAGCAGCACCCACGCCTTAAGGTGTTTTCAGTCTTACACCAAAAGAGCACAGGAAGACTAAAGGGTGACAGGATACATTAAATGCTGTATGCCAGAAACATGACCTTCTGAAGAAAGAAAATGGTATGTCATTGTTCTCTATTGTTACAGAGCTTCAATTTATAATTCAGTTTACTGCTCACTGGAATTTCTGGAACCACTGGATCATTACCCATGAAAGAACATAGTCTCTATTCTCATACCACAGGAATTCATGCTATGAAGCCACCTGTGTGGGTAAAACTCTTCATCAGGTCATTTAAAATTAATCATTGTAAAAACCTAATTCCTCTTCTGCCTACTAAGAGACATATTTTAAAGCAGTGAAGTCTGATTCTAACACAAGGAAAATATACATCCAAATAGACCATGTCTGCTTTTAAAACATTTTGCATTTTATCATTTCAGACTTTTCATTGCATTTTCTTTGTAGAAATGTCTTGTCAGCTATATACCAGCACCAGACCATGCTATTGTGAGTTTTTAGCACAACTAGAAATCTCCAAAAACTACTATAACCAAGCTATTACACTGCTCTGACACAGAGGGAAGAGCATATTTAAAGCCACACAGTGAAGGCATTACTCAAGTAATTTTAATTCCCAAACCTATAGGTATTTTCTCTATCTGCTTATGGAGTACTGTGTGAACAAACTAATAGGAGACAAAAGGCCAAGCCAAAAATCTCTCTTTACAAGCAAATATGTACCATCACATACTTAGTGCTAAACTGGCATGGTATTTAAAAACCTGTACAATCCAGACACACTCTGCTTGTCCTCTGGCTTAGTACTAAAGCACACCTAAGTACATACAAATTTTATACAAGTATACTCAATATGTACCTGTAGTTCATGTAAAGGATCCCAGCACTAAAACTTTCTGAGACATTCAATGAGGCAGAGTGGAAATGCATACCAGAAACACTGAGTTCACATGATACTGAGGCCAAGGCCACTTTCATTAAAAAACCACTCTGTCAGCAGTCACAGAAATGTAGCAATTAAAGCAGTTGCCACAGAGTCAAAACTCAGGGATCAATGCTCTCCTCAGATTGAAAGATTGAAGTGCAGAGTGCTTGCCTCCCAGGAGCACCTGTCCCCACCCCACCAGGATAGCACAGGGCAACCTCTACCCTTACAGTAAATCTGTCACTAGAGAAAAAGGAATGCAGGATCTGTAAAGCCAGAGACTCCATCAACAAGCAGGAGCATGACTACTATAGCCAGTGCTTTCCACGCATGGAAATAGGGGTTTTGCTCTCACCACAGCACTAGATTATGCAAACTGCATTGAAGGGACACTACACACAATACATCATACACAATCTCTGAACAAAGGGATTGAAAGTAGATACACAACAATATAGGTTTACAACAATGCAAACCATGTGGAAAAAGGCAGGGAAAGTTCTCTGCTTACAGCTGTAAGGATTATCTAACAGATCTTGCCCCACCCACTAGTGCCTTTAAACATGCACTTCCCTTTCATTCAAACTAATGCTGGACATGGGAACAACAATACAGTTTATTTCAAATATATAACATGCAAAGCCAAAAGTCTTCCTCTACTGCTTGTAGGGATATATGTTAATTTGTATTACAACTGGCTGCCACTCTTACTGTTTTAATTCCTACAGGTATTTGCTTTCATCCCTATTAATACAGCACTCATATTTCTCTCATGTGACCAATTAGTTAGTATGTGCCTGAAGCATACCAGAAATGTGAAATACTAGTAATAATAATTATGGCATTTTATTGATTCTCTTAACAGGGTTAATAATTTTATAGTGATAGATGGGCAATGTTATTCTTCTACATGGACTACTGGAAAGACAGAAGTTAATATGCACTGAATTACTATCCCACTCCATTCACATTTGTGTTTAAGGAAATAAATGTGAACTAGGCTTGCTTACAGCAACTTTCTGTATCATTGCTCTGATTTTCCATTATACTATTCCTTGTTCCACTTGATGCTTTGCATATTTTTGTTTGATTTTTGGGTGGTATTCTTTCCTCCCCCCAAAAGTGAATTTACAACACAATGAAAATATTTCCTGAAGTAGTTTTCAAATAAACTTACCCATCAGCCATGAAATTTACAGTAAATAAATACACCAAAGTTCTCAAAATTAAATGCTTATTATGTTTGAATTTGAAGTCAAAGCGTAGCTAGATAAACATGAATTCACTAACTAAAGTAAAGCATTCACATAAACACCTACTCTATATTGATCATATACGATAAATTCAAATAATGATGACAGTAATGTTTTAGATTTTATTTTTATGCTGGCATTATATAATAGGTTTTCTCTTAGAAATGTTAAGAGGTACACAGGCTGATTTTCCACCCACACAGGTATCTAATAAATTCTTTACTTCTCAAGAAAAAGATAGGGGAAAAACACTGGGTTTTTTCCTAAAAATATTTAAAACATTTATTTCCAACTGGACTGAACAAGCTTCAAGAATTCTTCTCAATATTTCATATCTGTACTACACTTATCTCTTCTTAAATTTGGATTTAGGAAGTCATCCAATGTTTTGTGAAAACGGTAGCCCATTCTAGTAACAACCTGAATTAAGGAATTTAGCTTTCTCTGTTCCTCTTACTCAGCATTTGACCTATGCAGGTCCCTCTGGAAATATATCGAATTTCCATTTGCCCAAAGTAACTTCTGAACTATGACACCTTATGCTTAAAAAAATAAAAAATAAACAACTTCAATGATAAGAAGCTACTTTATAACTGAAAACATCTGGAAATTCTTTGACAACTAAACCGAGAAGATGAGGCTAAGCAGTCTGGGAAGGTATGCATTTACTACAGAGATGAAGAACCCTAACAGGAAGGACTGTTTTCAAACATGAAAAAGGAGAATAACTACTTGCAGAGAAAACATGCAAATCATCAATAAAGAATTCTCAAGACAGAGTATTCCTACACTGTAGCAAATAATCAAAATGGATAATGGCAAAAATATTTTCCAGAATTAAGTTTATTGCATAGAATACAGTTACAAATTCCTCATTGAACTAAAATTAGGTTGGAAGGAGGGTTAGAACTAAATGGCCTTTAAGGTCCCTTCCAACTCAAACCATCCTATGAATAAACAATGCCACCATCACATGGAATTAGACCATCCTTGGTGGCTGACATCTGGTTTTGAAGGGCCATATTCATACACTGCAGGGAAACCACAGAGCTAACCAGGTTTCCTCAACAGATGTAGGTTCCTATTTGATTTTGTCTCTCCCACCCTTCAATACCCTGCAGAACAGCTGAGTTTTATAAAGGAAGAACAGACTCCAATCTTCAACAGCAAATCTCAATCAATGAAATCATAAAGGAAACACATTTGATACTCAGAGTAGCAATTGAAAATGGCAAGAAGGGAAAGACTCCTGTTTGTAATTGAAGTAAACAAAAGATTGCAGAGTCTGGTGGTGGGATGCTTCTGGGCTGCTTGTTGCTGTTTTCCATTGCTTGTTACTATCTCATGTAAAGGAAAGTATTCTTCCTTCAAATTATATTTTAGAAGCAATCTTGACTGCAAGATCTTTAAATCAATTGACAAGAGAAAAAAATTTAAGCATAAGAAGAACACTAATCAAAGCTAAGAATCTGACCATCTGTCCTCTGAAAAACTAAGTGGTATGCATGACAAGCAGTTAGTTTAAAGATTCCTCTAGCAATTAATATATAGAACAAAGAAAAAAAAATAAATGACATTTACATCAATTTAGTTGTCAAGTTCTTTGTACACAAACAAGCAGGTCCCACCAAAGCTGCTAAATTTTATTTCTCAAGTCAGGTCATTGGAATCTTTTAATTGCAAAAGCACTTGCTATGTTGACAGGGTATCACCAGAAACAACTGTCTGGTACTGAAAATTCTAGTACAATAGTTTTATATAAACTTAAGTACTAGTATATATGTTGCTGGCTTCAGAATAAAAACCAAGTTACTTCTTGCCCCAAAATATATCAAATTAGGATTCTCAGAACTTTTCAACCTCTACTGGAATCATAAAAATTAATATTTTTGTTAGCAGTGCTTCAGGCAAAGAGCATCGTTCACACTTGTGGACCACTCATCCTTAAATCCTTCAGTTTTGGGAAGCAAGGCAGCTGAAGTGGCCTAAAGCCAGCCCCCATCAAGGACCTCTGTTACAAACAAACTAGTTAAAAACAGATGGTTTCAAAACTCAAAATTCTGAAAAATAAAGAGCAGCGAAGAGCAGTTAGCACTGCAGAATTCATAAGGAATCTCCAGCCAAAGGAAGCTGATGAGAGCTGACCCGTAGCTCAAAGAGCTGCGCAGCGATGCGCCCCGAGCCGCGGCAGGGAGCGCGGCACAGCCGGGAGCGCACAGCGCTGCGCACCCCGACCTGGGAGCTGGGACAGCAGCACAGCCACAGGGACAGAAAAGAGTCACTGCTGGAAGGGTCCCCGTGGTAAACAGAGTAACTCAGGACGCGAATGCCGCCGTGCAAAGCACGGTTTGCAGCCGAGTAAACTTCTGCAGGGGAATGTGAAGGTGGCCCTCCCACTGGGCTATCCAACTGCACCACAGGTTCAGCTATCTTCGCCACAAACCACGAGGGGACACAACCCACAAAGGCAGGAGCCTCTGTCACACCAACTTAATAGCAAAAAACTAAATGCAGAAGTTCAAAAAGTGAGGCTTGTGTTTCTGACAGCAAAGTTAATAAAACAAGCTTTGAATTTCCCCTTTTTTTCCTGATGGTATGTTACACCTCCTGATCAGAAACAAGATTTCTCATTCCTAGTCTTGACTCTTCTTTGAAGTTTTAAGGCAGTTGGTTTTCCATTGTAAAGTTTTGAATAACAATTCAGATTTTTGACAGTGCTGTATTTACTATAAACTCTTATCTGCACCACAATCACAGGAGAACACCAGGAAAAAGAAAATTACTGATGAAGAATAACATGTCCTCTGCTCTTTATCCAGTAACAATAAAAATAAGTTTAAATCTAAACAACCCTGCTATTAAAAAAGAGTTTCCCCGCTTTTTACATGACTAAGCTCAGGTGCAATTTTTAATACACTTTATAGGTATTTTAATTGTAATACATAAATTTTAATACACTTTTATACCTTCATAGGTATATGGTTTAAGTGAAACAGACTTCTCCTGAAATCCACCTGATGTGATTTATTTCACCAGGTATTTTCCAGACACAACTAAGGAATTACATCTCCCCAAGTATATAGACATGGTAAGGTGGAAACAAAATGCAAAAGCAATTGTCACAAATCCCTCTGACCCAGGCTTTTAGGCCCACAGCTGATCCTAACCTGGCACTCCTAATTTTTCCCTAGTGCTTAGGTACCCAGTCTCTGACACTGAGGGATGCTCCTGCCTCCCTGCCTAGCAGTAGAAGGTAAAAGCAGTAACTCACTGCAGGGACACAAAGATATGAGAGGGAACTTTCACATTTCTTATTGTTTGAATAACAAACCAAATTATCAGAAATCAGACATCACATACACCTTGTCAAACTGGTTTATACTAGCTGTAATTCTCACACTGTTGCAAGACATCACAACTGTTAGCAGCTCCATTGAAAGTGAGGGACAGGCTTGGACTCAAGCAAATCTCTAAAAATGTATGCATAGGCAGATGTATGCTTGTGTAACTGGCTGTGCTAACCAGCTCCCTGGTTTAGAGAAGTCTAACCATGGGAATTAGATCTCTGAGCTCACAGCAGCCAGGGCCTATGCAACACTCACAGCAACCAGCAGGCTATCCCCACAGCAGCAGGCAGCTCTTGTGCTGCAACAAAAAGGAGGAAAGGCTGAGGGCAATGACTGACCCTGGGAAGGGCTATGTCTGTCCCACAATCCAGTGCCAGCCCAACTCTAAACTGGGCTGAAATCTGACAGAGGTGTTCTGTTCTTTGAATGGGCTGCATCCAAGCTCACATGATATCTGTTAGGACTGTTATGTAGATTTTAAAAACTGCATGAAGACTTGGCCTTGGCTTCTGAAACAGCAATTCAACAAGTAGGGTGTGTTACTGCCATTCTAAGAAAATCTGCCTTATTAAGGCTCTTTTGAAACCTTTTGCCTAAGAGTCAACAAATACTATACAAGTCAACTGCCTATTTAAAAAAAAATAAAAATCTCATTTTGGTTGTGGAATCACCATTAACAGACATAAATACCAGTTCTCCTTATAAATTTATCTTCTTAATACTTCAACCAGCTTGTGTCTTGCCTTTATTCTGTTGAACAGCTGAATTACCAAACCCAGCATTACTGTTCTTCTACTGTCATGGTCTATCCTTCTGCCTTTCATGCTGACAACATTAAGTGCTTAAGCAATTACCTTAGAACATTTGTAAAAAACAAAAGTTTATACACATTCATCTGAAGTGAATAAGCACATCCTGAAACACTAGCATTTTACTATGACCACATACAGTTCGAGCAGAGAGTGCTGAATAATGTTATTCCAGGATGATTGCTTATTCTATTGGCTTGGATCTTTGATTTGTTTCTCTAAACACTAGCTTAAGGTAATGCAATTTTTGTCAACATTGCATTTGTTTTCTTGCTCTCATATATTTATAATGGAGTATATGCTCCATTATAAGATGCTACTTCCAAACAAGACACTAAACAGAATAATTCAGAAACTAATTTAATAAACAAATATATACGAAAATGTTCCACAGGCACGAGGCCTGAGAAAAATCTTAGTACACTATCTGAATCTTTTCAACTCTGCACTGTTTAACTGTCAGGGTCCTGTTTGGTAATTAACAGCAATGCCTACTAAAGACAAACCACCCATCTATCCTTAGTCAACAAAAAGAGAATTTTAGCAGGCATCAAGGATAATATATGCACAAGGACTCAATGCACTGAATTTCTTAGGAAATGAGCAGAACTTACAGAAAATGATGAGCCATGCTTTGAAACTGCAACTGGGTAAATTCCATCTCCTAGATGCACAGAGAGCTCCCAGCTACTTCTCTTTGATTTAGCAATAGGAATTCTAAAAAAGAAACAGAAGAAAAATTTTTAACAGAGATTTCATGCTTCTCCCAAGTTAACCAGAAGCACTTTCCTCATAGGATGGTCCTGAAGGATATAAAATATCATTAATCTATAGACACAGTTGGAGAGCACACTTGAAAAAAATATATACTAAATACATTTTTTCTGTCAAACAGCATATAAGGAGAAAATACACTCTTTCTTTCTTTCTAGATTTGCCTTGACACACTGGGTATGCTGATAAAGTTAGAGGAGGCCCTTGAATGCAGCCAGCACTTGCTGCAGAATTAGCTCAAACAGGATGACAAGCAGATGAGAAAGTGGGTTGGCAGGAGAATAGCAACAGTGATTACTGGAGCAGTCTTTTCAAGGGCAAAATATAATCATTATTTCTTTAATCTCATTCTCAGTAAACCTTAATTAAAAGCCAATTACAGACAAAAGATTCAGCCAAACAAGTAATACAAGTAATTTTATAACTAATACACATTTTTAAGTACTCATCCACAGAGCCCTTCCAGCATACTGAAAAAATAATGATGTATCATCACAGCCCACATGGAGGATTATACTGATTCCTGCAGCATTTTGTGGCTGCACCATTTATCAAGTAACACAGGAAACCTGAATCTTTTCAACTTAAAAAAGCACACACCTGGCAGCAAAGAAATGAGAACTGAGCCTCCATTCTTCAAAATTCAGAGTGAAACATGCAATTTTCAGCTATTTCATTTAAATGTATATTCATTCTCCATTTCCTCATTCTAACTTCTTGAGTCTCTCCCAATTTGCCATAAAAACTGGTGTCCAAAAGCACACTAAAACTTTTCTAATGAGTGGGTACCATATATTACCATGAGCACTCACCACGTGGCCTAAAGGGAAGACAGGAAGGTGTGGTTTCAACTCTATTAAAACAAAACCACATTTTGGTATAGCTTTTCTTCCACATTGACTCTTACTTATTTAGATTTTTCTGTAAGAAATTTGTAGGGATAATAATTTTATCACCTTTACATCTCTTTTAAGGATCATTTCTGCTGTAACAATCTATAGTACATTATAGCACTTATTGCACCTTTTATCGCATCCTACAATCTTAAAACCTGTGAACACATTATGCCACGTGGATCCTCCAGAGGATTCAGGTGACCAGTGAACCACATGTCCCCATAGGGAATGCTCAAGTTTCCTGTGGAATCAACAGGGAGAAGCACCTGTGAGGCCTCTAGAAGCCACAGGAGGAGCAATTATCTGTCCAAGCCAAGGATAACACACTTGCCATGTTGAAATGCTTGCCAGGGATTCCAACAATTATATTAAGAACTTTAGGTTTTTAGATACCTGGAACTTAAGAAAGCACAAGTTCAAGTACTTAATGAGGCAAGTAGCTTTCAAAACTTGTGCCTTGCCATGTGTCTGAAAAGGGGAAATGAAAATGCTAAATATATCAGACACAAATAGATGCATACTAATCCTTAGTTACTTCTAGATGCAAGCCAAGTAAGGCCTACATTAAATTTCACCAATCATCTTACCTCTACCACTACCCTAAAAGTTCACAAGACAGATATTGCAAATAAGCTGTTCCTGTGCTAATGGTGTCAAGTGTCACCTTTCACATTTAATATAGAGGCAATTGTCAAAACAATAAATCTGAGGAATTATCTATGGTGTATTGGGAGCAATGTCATTTCTCAGCAACTCGTATTGGAATTCCTGTATGTCACCAAACATTTAGACTGGCTGATAGGAAATGTGACAGACACACGAGTTCCTGAAGAAGAGGAAGAGGAATTTCCTGCACAGGTAGCAGGCAGCAAGCTGAGAGATGTTTTCATTGCACTTCCTGGTATCAGAGCACCAGTAAGGAAGAACACAGACAGCACCTGGTTAAGTTCTCCATGACACTCCACTGCAACAACCAACAGGATTTACTGGTTTACAGCTACTTCATATTTCTTACATTAGAACTAGGATCACATCACAAACTCAGCTTAGTAGAACTGCTTCACTGGTGACATGAGACTCCTTATAGCCTTGCTGGCACAGCCCTGCTTCATATTGCATTTGACTGGAAGTGACCTCATGAATCTGGCTGCTGGCCATCAAAGGAAAGACAGTCTTGTTCTCCAGCAGGGATTATTTTTGTTCAGCCCTGTCTTGCTGAGCTTTGTCAAGTGTATCTCCAAACAGGATGCATGCCTCTTGAAAGGCATGACTATCATCACTGCTTTGCCTAGGTTTCAAACAGCCACATAATTCCTCTCTCTGCAACACCAATGGCCAGGAGGGCAAGGTCCAGAGCTGCATCAAATATACAGCAAGTTGTACTTCCCTCCCGGAACTGCTAGATCCCTTTGCACAGGGACATTTTTCAGCTTTCCTAATCAGCTTTGCCTGTGGTTTTTTAACTATAACTGACACTAGCTAGGATATATACTTATGTGAGCTCATGACAATCCTACTTCTTCATTAAACCAAATTCCTTTCAAAGAAATTATCTTGTAGTAGACTCCATTTTGATAGGATTTGTGGGTAGGGAACGTTCATATAAATAAGGATTATGAAATCCAAAAATTAGGATCAAAGTCTAAGTTTGTTAAATATGAAAACGAAGTTGCTCGCATCCATGAACTACTTTAGAAATGCAGACGTTTCTACCAGGCTGGGAAACAAGATTGGTTGTGGGATTTTCTGTTGTTTTGTGATGTTTGGGGTTTTTTAAATCCGAGACATCCGAGTGCATGGGAAATTATATTTGTTCTTGGCCAAGGTTGCTCCCTTAGCTGAGAAGACTTTAAAGTCCTCCCAAAGAAAGCATCTGAACTCTGAATATATTTCACACTAGTTCACAGAAAACTACCAAACTTCTGGCTACTCTCAAAATACAGAACTTTTTAAATTCTACATAATGGGCTGAAATCCAACATACTCTATTCACAGAAAAAAAGGATAATCCCACTGAAAATAAAAATACTGTCATTTTTGCCATCATAGAAACCACAAAGAAAACATAAAGCACTTCCCTTCCAACCCTAGATTCAGAGTACACACAGTATGTCTTTCCTAGGGTTCAACATGTCCTCCCTTTCCTCTCCCAGTTTTGGCAAACGACATATCATCCAATAAAATTACTTCATTTGCCTATAGAGATCACTGGCTGCAGGAAGAAACACAAGTTTCACGGCAAGATGAATGCCAGGTGGATGGGAAGCAGGGCCATGGAGAACTGTGAGCTGCTGATCCTTGCCAGGAGCATTGCACACAAAGGGACAGAGAGAGCAAAGGCAGCATGACAGCCACAACAGGAGATGGGTGGAGAAGGGGGTTATAAACTCCTTCCACACTAAAATGGGCAGTTCTGAACCTCTCCACTCCAAATTGCCTTCTAAGGGGAAGCATCACAAGCATAGGAACACAGCTGAAGACTGATGGCCTGGCTTTAAAGTCATAAAGGCTTTACTCCAAAGCACCAATTACAAAAACATGTAACCAACACAACAAGAAAAACAGCACCATTTGCCTGCTCAGTTATTTACTTTCAAGCTCTACTGCTACTTGTTTAACTAGAGATGATGTGTGTGTAGAAATGTATTATGTCCCTTTTACCCCCAAATGCCATGTGTGGGAGAGGAAGACACTTGAGAATAACACAGCAATCAAAGCTCCTGGTTTCATTGCATGTTTTCAGTGAGGAAAGCAGACAACTGCTAAAAATTTTGGGTCGACACATACTTACTGTGCTCATGGAACACATTAATTAAACTATTATCTATTCTAGTCAAAAACAAGTAATGAAATAAAATAGACACTCACAAAAGCAAATCTAGTAAAAACTCTGCCCTGGTCATTTTGATTGTCACCAATCAATGAGATAGAAGGAACTCAATAAAAACTACAATTTTCTGCAGTTTGTGGCAAATAAACTTCCCTCTCCCTATTATCACTGATGATGTAAATGAGTTAGGATGTCACCAGCTCCTAAAGGATCAGAAAATTGAGTATAGATTTTTATACTTCCAATTCAAAATATGTCTTCTAATGCTGAGGTAGAAAACATTTACCAATTCCTCTTCACTTCTGATATTTTTGCTGCATAATACTTTATGTAAACAGAGAAATCCCAAACTATCATAACAAATCCTCCTGTTTGAAAGATTACAAGCGTTTGAAAACCACATTATATGACACTCCATAAAGCTGTTTTTCAATTGTGCAATTACCTATTCACCAGTTAAATAAAAGTGAAATATTGACTTAAAACAATGTTAATGGTCAAAGAATCATTAAGAAATCCTTCATCATAACTTTCACAGCAGGTGGCCTGTAAAATGATCAAGAATAATGTGCTGGATTCTGTAGCCACCAAGGTCAGTTTCTGCATACAAATCTTGCAAAGGGAGAAAAAAAGACCTTCAGAAAGTGGGCCATTCATCTGAACCAAGTTCAGAGAATTTCCAGCACTGTGAAAAGATATGTTATGCAAGCACATAGATGTATTCAGTGGGGGTAGACTGAACCAGCTACATGGAGACTACAAAGGAGCCCTCCCATGGCTCATGAATAAGTCGAGGAAATGATCAGAAAAAAATGCAGAGATGTTTAGACAGATGGCCCACTTAAAATGCCTGGGACAGGGCATAAGCAATTTTAATGAAACTTTAGATCTACCATATAAATTGTTTCTTATTTTCCCTGCCCTCCCCCCACCCCTCCCAAAAAAAAAAATCAAGAAAGGCAAATAGAAATTCAACAACTCAAACAAGAGCCTAACTTGCTATGAAAAAAAAAAAACCTAAAAAAAAACCCCAAACCACCAAAAAATTAAAAAACAAAAAGGGAAGTAAATCCCACACTTTTAAGCATTTTTAGTTTAATAAGTTCATACGCAAAAAACTACCCTTCAGAGAACCTTCAACTATCAGATGAATATAAAAGCAGGGAATGGATAGATTAAAAGAATTCTAAACAGAAGTGTACTGCCAAACAAAACACAAATCTAAGCCTTAGCATCTGAGTACTTTCAACACTTTCCAACATAAAAGTTCATCATCACACAGGAAAGATAAAAGCAGCACTTTCACAGGATTATTTTAAGAACCAAAAATTATGTGCAAGGAACCTAAGAATCTGGGAATATTTTATTCAGTAATTTGAAGTATTTTCTGTATCTATTCACACACATTTTCTATGTATATTCAGACTGGTCCATCTATACATATCATGTTCCTTTTTACATTAAAATAGGTTTTCTTCTTCCTGCTTTATATGTGCATACATATATGTGCTCCCCTTTCACTGTGAATATGAAAATATACCATCATTAGACCAAATTATAGTTCTTCATATATCATAAAAAATAATAACCTCTACTAGCCTGTGTGCCAGTTGATCAGACAAAGGCTGAAAGAATTACTCAACAGCTATATCAAAAAGGTTTTACATTACATTTTCTTACATATCACATTGAGATCAATAACAGATATGCATATTTATAGCCTATACTCTATTTGAATAGTGACTGCAGGAAAAAATGAAATTACATGGAAGGTAAACTATAAAATAAAAAAGAATGCTTTAAAAGGATGCTATGGAGTGCACTGTGCTTTGATTCAGAACAGCATACATCTGGATGTTCCCTTTTCCTTCAACACAAGCTTTTCAGGCAATTTGCATTGACATAAGAGCCTGCAATCCAGTGACCAACAAAAACCTCCAGTGCCTTCAGCAGTGAAACCCAGCTGTGGGCCAAGGAAACAATTATAAATCCAGGGTGAATTTAGCTGCCCAGACCTAAGAGTATGGCTCAATACCTTTCATCTCCATTTAACTGAGAAATAATCTTGCAAAGAACCTGAGCTCACCCTGGCTAACACACTTCCCCTGTGGAGGTCTCTAAGCCTGCAGTGCTTGGGTCCTGCAAAGAGAAACACCCTAACCCCAGGGTTCTACAGCCAGCATCCTCAGCAGCCTGGCAGGGGCAAGGAACTGGGGGCTCCTCTGCCAAAGCTGTCTCCACAGTCTTAACAAGAAGTTATCCTCCAAAAACGCAGGCAAACAACAATTCTAAGTTTCTTGAAAGATCTTTCATGGCTCTTTTAGCTTTAAATCTATCAGGTAAACGAAGCAGGATTGCTGTTACTGCCTGTCTTGATATAACAAAGTCATGTTTGCAGAGCTTATGTTCAAAGAATCAAAGATCCATGCTATCAGTCTTCCTCAGCCTGTGGGGGTTCACATCCACCTCCCATCTCTCAAGAGAAGGAGCCAGGGCTCAGGTAAGCACTGGGGAACTCACCACCCTAACCTGCTGATGGTAGGAAGGAATATGAGATTCATGGAGACTTAGGTTTGCAGCCTGACTATGCATTCTTTGGGACAAAATGTTTTGATCCTAATGCTGGGAAATTTCTGTGCACTTTGCATTAGTAAACTGTGGAAACACAGTAACCCTGGGAGCTGCCAGTAGAGCCCAAGGCCTCTTCGTTTCAGAAAAGGGTCAGACTGCCCAGTCCTTCAGCAGGCAACAGCATACCTTGAAAATTTCAAATAAATAAATGTAAAATAGATCTGAAATTGATTTCCTCTCCTATGAGATGTTAGGACCTACTTTAGTATTTGGTTTATGTTGGAAAAAGCAAATGTCAGACATTAATGCTGGATAAGAGATCTTGCTATTTGTCTCATTGCAAGCATTTGTGAAATAAGAAGCAAGGAACACTCAATAATTTGAGTGTTCACAAGTACAGAGAAAAGACATTTATTTTTAATATAATTTACAAGTCTGTGCTTCTAATCTGTTTTTTCAACCATCTTTTATTTACCAAAGGAGGAGCCACTTGCAAGCAGGTGTTTTTAATCAGACCAGTCAACAACATTGTCTTATGCATGCTAACAACTTTTATGGAGAGAAAAATCTAAAAATCTGTTTGTCATCAAAAAAAGCTGGGGCTGTTTCTCCTCCAATTAAAGTATTTCATTTCATAACTTTGCTGTTTTCCAAAACTTTTTTTTTTTAATTTTTATTGAGAGATAACTTTGGGCAGTTGGCAAAACTAATAACAATAATTTACTCTGTAAAAGAAAAACAGCAAATGCCCTTTCCTATACAAATTTTCCCTTATTTCCTTAAGCAAAGAAACTTATTGTGCAGATATTTAAGAACACTCTTACAATAATTATCTCACTTTCTTTTTGTGTGCAAAGAGCTTCAGAACAAGCCACTGTGATGGAATAGGGAGGACTAAAGCTCTTCTGTTAACATTATCCAGTAGCAGTTATGTACATTCATACAACATGATGGCATTGGGATCTAGCTGCCTGTTGGGCAGTCTGTTTCCTACACCTCCATTCAAAGAAGTTCCCAGTAATAATGTGCTATTTTTCACTTGTATTAAGTTTAGAATATTACAGGTTTGCTGTCCACATAAAAAATAGTCAGAAGGAAATGCTAACCTACTAATATGAAAATGAGGTGAAGTGATTAAAAATTACATCTAAGTTTGATAAATAATCGAAGTTTACTTCTACATATGATACTACTTTCCATGCTCCCTTTTTTGAAACATGCAGGCAAACTTCATGCTAGGTTTGCTGTACTCATCTCAGTGGTGAAACCTGCCTACTAATCTTGAGCTTAATTGCTACTAATAGCTGTAAACCTGAATCAAAACACATTTAGTGCTTTAATCTGTCATCCCTTCTGTCAAAATTTCAGTTATTCACCCCTTTTTGTAACAGAAGTTCTGGAGAGTGTGATAACTCAGAGGTAACAGGACAATATGCAGGGGCTGTGAGACTATCAGTGCTCCACCTCAGATCAGGAGTTCTCAAAGTAAATTATCCCAACCACCTGCACTTAGATTGCTCTGGATCACACTGCAGAATGGTCTTGGGATGTGCAAAGCAGTTCCTTTCTGATGAAGAAAGGCAGAAACTAGATTCCAAAATTGCATCCAGCACACTCCAGTCACAAATGGGTATTCAGTTCACAAGACTAGACTAAATCTAATCAAAAGTCAAATACATACAGTGAGAGCACGAGCTCCTCATCATGAACAAGACAGTACACTTGTACTGGTACACTCTGTAATGACAGCTAGATTAGTTTTTGAAGAATCACTTATTCTCATGAAGAGATTTTGATCTTAATGATTATTTCTGCAATTGAATTGCCTCAAAATCCTAATTTCGGTACTTAGTCTAGATATTAAGGAAAAAAAAAACAAAAAAAACTCTGACATTTTAATTCAAGCTCAACCCCTCTTATTTAGTTGCCCTAGTAAAAGTTGTTAAGTGTTTAATACCTACCAACTTCTGCCAGCTGAAAGCAAAAAAATACTGTGAAGTGCAGCATATTTGAAAAGCTTGTACAATTGTGGAAGAGAAAATGCATATTTTAGAATCAAAGTTTAAAATTCCATTTTGAAAAAGTCATGGCCTGAGTTGCCTCTATCTTTTTAGATATCTTCTCAAACAAATTGCCATTTACCCAACTATCACTAATTTACAAACTTAATCCAAAAAACCAAATTAACCTCTTTCTTATTCAGAGATACACATCTGACCCACAGGCACTAACAACAAACTGAAATACAGTGTTTCCTTAAACAACAAAGTTTTTAAAACCCAATATAGTGAAACTTTTCAGTACCTGCTGAACTTACTAAAGGAGGCACACTATCAGGAGTGAGAGACAACTACTACAGTCAAGGGAAAAGGAAAGACATCAGAATAAAGCCATCTCTGAGGAAATTCGGCAACAGCACAGAGAGCAAGAACACTGGCCTTCTTTAAGGCCCACAAGGAACACAATGTGCAAACTAAGGAAAATTTTAAATTATACTAGCTAACAAAAATAAAACTCCCAACCTTAGACCAAACTGAAAACACCTTTTTAGAGAACACCACCTTCAAAAATATTTTAAGTTTTTTTGTTAAGAGCTGTGCATTGAATGCTGTCTTTCCTGTGGTTTACAGTTTCATTTAGGTCTCACTCTTTTGATCTGCCAGTCTCCTTGGAACTAACCAGACAGTAGTATGACAGCCAGAAGTATGGAATTTCTGCCACACTCTGTAGGACTCATGATTTCACCTGGTCTCTCTAAAGCCTGTCAGATATGCAATATCCCAATGGTCATTATTTAAAATAGAACTTCCCCCTCTTTTTTTGTGCATCATGGAAAACACAATGCTTGCCAGATTTCACTAGAGTTCCAGAGTATTGTAAGAGCTCAGCTATCACACAGATTATCACCTCCTGCAAACTTGTTGCAGCAGAACCAAGAGTCCATCGAAGAGCTTAACCCATCTCATGCCAGTGAAATCACTTTGGGAATACAGCTGTATTGATGACATTTTTCTGTTGTGCTTTCTCCTCTACAAGAGACTTAATTCAGGCAATACAGAATGCACATTCAGGACAGCCCACAGTCCTGCAAAAGGATGACCAGATTTTCCTTGCTAGCCATCCTACACACCATAGCGTAAGTAACAGAAGCTGGTCAAGAGCTGGGATTCATTTGGAACTCTGTTTTTCTAGACAGTGCCTGGCTTTTCAAACTATGTGCACAAGAACTAATGCTGGGTGACAACACAGGTATCAACCATGTATCTACCAAATCACAGGTAAATGTGATTACAGCATTTGGCTACAAGTACTCAAGCTAGTTTCCAACAGGCAATGTCACAGCTGCTTCCTCCCCCCTAGATGTAAGAAATGTGGCATATTTCACAGATTCTAAAGCTTTGTTCTCTGTTTCTTCTGCACTAGACTCCTATGAAACAGATTAATGCTACTAATTCTGTTCAGTTAAAGAAAAAAAACATAGCAGATGAGAAAACCCCCAAAAGTTCATTAAAAATTATATTAGATAACATAAAACATGCCTATCTCCAACAAGCCCTCATATGTCATGTCCAGACAATTGGAGGTCATAGCAGAGCTCAGTGACTCTCATTACCTCGCACACATCACCCCTACACTTCCCGCTTACATCCGGCACTCACACCGCCGAGCTTTCAGCACCTCCTATCAACCACCCTTTCCCTTCCTAACTAATGCAAAGAGAAAGGTACCTCTCACAATGAGTTAGACCTGAAATTGGCTCTACTACCTTTAGGTAATGCTCTGCTATATTTTTTACATTACTTAGGCACTACAACTCTCAGCCGCAGAAACACAGGCATCTAATAATTTATGAGTGATACATATTCAAGAGATGATAAATATGATAAATATTGCCCTCTGTGTTTTCATCCTTTTAATAAAACATCTGCCATTGTTCAAATTATGGTCTCACAAGAAAGAGGAAGAAAGACAACAAGAAAAAAATGTGCATGCACAATTTTACTCAAGTTATATACACCAGACCTGAATGAAGGAATTTGAGAATTATTAAACTAGGGTTGAATGTGAAGGACAAAAAATTTGTAACAGCTAGTATCTCATTCTCAGTACTAATATAAAAAATTTTGCCCACTAAGCTTTCTGCTGATTAAGGTCAGAATTAGAGAAGTCAGGCTGTGTAGGTGGGATGAACATTATTGATGATGGTCATTTTAGCATAATCATGATCAATACAGGATGGGGACATAAAAATGGCTGTACTGACTGGCCTAAATATCCATCTAGTCTAATATTCAATGATAAGCAGTAGAAAGTTAAATAAGATCTAAGAAGAATATAAGAATATAGCTACACTTCTATAATGTACTTAACTGTAAATTCCACCTCCTTCCTTTCCTTTTTGCCCAATTAGCACTAATCAGTGCAGTTCAGTATTAAACAAGGCAAAGAATAAATGCCCTAAATACATAAATAACATAATATATTAAAATGTACTATATAAGTACATTTCAAAATGCTGTGGAAAAACAACTTTCTTTACACATTACCTTTTACACATCCAATTACTATTTAATGAATATAGTTACAAATAGATGATACTGTAACTCTTTCTATTGACCCAATACATATATGTTTTTCT
The DNA here is from genome assembly GCF_027579445.1 of Ammospiza nelsoni. Lineage (NCBI taxonomy): Eukaryota > Metazoa > Chordata > Aves > Passeriformes > Passerellidae > Ammospiza > Ammospiza nelsoni. The sequence continues at coordinate 80,824,852 of NC_080634.1, read as the reverse complement.
GTGAATGTTTCTATTCTATAAACAAGCACAAATAAATAAATTGTATGTGATCAAAAGGACATTAAAAAGAATATTAGGGTTTTTCTGACTCAAAAAGACAGACTCATTTTGAACAGAAATGCTAAAATGTGAAATAAAACTGCAGTACAAACATGAGGAAGATCCAAAATATTTTTGAAATACACTTTCAGATGTAGTGTATGGCAGCTGAAAGAGGATACCTAAAGAAGATGTTCAGAACTGGTTCTCACAACTTTGCCTTCAGCCTCAATCCTTCCTGTGCACTCACCTGCTGAGGGAATCTATACACAACATCCGTGTTCTCCCTCAGCCCAAAGTTTCCTTGTTTATACCCAATATAATTTTTCTAAAATTCAAATTACTGCAGCCCCTTGGGACCTTCCTAGGGGAGACAAACTAGCCTTGAATGCTGATTTTGGCTAGGGTAGAGGTAATTCTCTTCATAGTTGGTGGCTGGGGTTAAATCACGAACATCTTTATCTCTGAAGAGTTATGCTCCACCCCGAGCCTATTTACTAAAAGGGTTCACTTAAATACAAGGGTTAAATCTTGGGAAGAGGCAGCCTGTAGTAGAGGCAGACAAGCAATGTCCGAGATCAAAGAACAGATAAAAAGCACAGTGAATAGAGGAATAAGGAGGACTTAATATTAGTAAAGCATCTTTAAGTGATTGTGATTTGAGGATACAAGTAGCAAGAATAAAGACTTTGCTGCAGGGGAGGGAGCAGGGCAGGCAACAAAGAATTTAAAGAAAAGTGCTCTCACTAGCTCAAGGAAACAAACAGGGTAAAGTTGTCTACCAATGTTAGCAGCCAGGTGAGGACCTGCTTTAAATTTCAGTGTCTGATAGAAAAACGGGCAGCAGGGCCTGGAGAAAGTCATTACTGTGTCACCAAGGTATGTCACCATATCTGCCACCATCATGCCAGAGAGAGGAGATTCAGAAACACGTATCAGAACACACAGGGGTAAAGACACAAGCTTAAAGCCTAGGAACTCAGATTTTTTTAGAAGCATTTTTTTAAAAACTGGAATTAATGTGCAAATAGTTTATTTGTATCATCTCACTACTAACTGCAGAAAGACTAATTTTATTAAGCACCACAGAGAGACAGGATAAAGACCTGTCATCTCCTTTCTAAGTCCATGGGTAAACATCCCTGGTTTCAAAAGAACGAGGTCCTGTGCTGTTCTTTCCTGCCCAGTTTTTCTCACACTACAGGCTTTGAAGATATATGTTAAAGGGAAGCCACAGCCAAAACAAACTCCAAGCACCACATCTAACTACACAGAAAAGAATGGTCTGTGAAAGATATTAAAGAATCATCCATAATCATAAAAGAAAAAGTAATCTGAGCAATCTCAACATAGATCCAGGGAAAAATATCCGGGTGTTTGAATATTTGTGAAGAAACAACAGAAATCAATATTAAGTATTTTTTACTTAAGGTACCATCTATCCCAAGTATTGAATTATATCTATGCAGCTTTCCTTTTAAGATTCACAATACCTCCCAGTTACAAAACCAGAGATATACAGCTACTATGCAGATAGTAGATCACTGATTTTGAGTTTGCAAATAACAGGGATGATATTCAATTCCAAGACAGCACATAGCAACACTATTAGCAATGCTACCTCTCAAATAATTCTCCCACTAAAATTATACAAAACTGCATTGTAACAAACCAGCAAATAGGCCTGTAGGCCTGTATACAAAGAAATAAAAAAATTCCTTTCTTCTAGCATCCCTTGGTAATGCACATACCAGGAATATCTTAAAACAAAAGAAAGAGATCTCCAAGACTTCTGAGACAAAGGTAGGGCTTATTTTTCTCCTCAAGAAAATGTCTCTTCAGTATTTTTATTTAAACACACACACTAAAATTATACAGAAGAGACCCACCTCTCTGAAAGATGAAAAGAAAGAAGTCTTAGCTCAATCTTGTATGTTTACACTTCTAGTCTCACCCTTAAACAAGGCTGAATTGAGCATAACCGCACTGAAGGTTTCGCTTCTACACTGGCATATCAAATTTCAAGTCAACAGCTCTTTTACTTAAAATATGTTAGATAAAAAGGTAATATGCTCTCTGTAAAGAGTTCCCTGGAGGTTAGAAGAACCAATAAATTAACTGTTACCATATGCTTGGCTCCTTTTTGGCAAAATTCAGTAACAAAACACTGCCAAACCTCTTTAGGCAAGCAATAATATTTGGTAGCTTACAGCACAACTTGGGAAAATAGAAAACTGGGCAGAAAGCTTGGAAAATAATAGAAGAAACTTCATTTCTATTCTTCTATAGTTAGCTACATGCTGTTGGAAGAAAAATTCTAACAAAGTCAACTTTATGGGTTCCATCTATGGCAAACAGTTGTCTCCTCAAAAAACACACACTGGCTAGTACAGTAATCAAATATTCCATATTTGGCTTTTTTAAACAATAGATATGTATGACCTATTTTGAAAACAGGAAGGTTTGCAAAATTAGTATTCTGAAGTGTTAACATGCATATTATCAGTGCTTTCATTATGGGTTTACTTAATTATAAATGAGAAAGTCTGGGCTTATTTGCAATGCAATGTTCTTAGATTTTACTTATCCTAAAATTAAATACTTCCCATCCCTTCCTCCTATATCTTTTATACCTGTGTAATTGAGACTAAATTGTGACAGATAAATAGCCTTTAACACTACACCTCTAATTATAGTTATAGACTGGGTATTTTCAGGACATCCATTACAGACATTTTTTAAATACCAACAAAAAAAAAGTGAGGGCAAAGCTGGCTGGTCCTATTCCTTTACCAAAACAGGCAGGACTTGCTCTGTAGCATCAGTTATAAGTAATCAATATTTTTTCAAATATGAAAATGTCCATTTTTATTTTATTTTAGTAATATAATAATATAATAATTCATATTATTCTTATTTAGAAGAAAATGTTTATAGCCTGTTCTGCATGCCATGATGGTTGGCATGTAGAGGAAAAACAGATATGTGAAAATCCCATATTTCTTTAATCAACTGCATCACCCCAATAAATTCTAATTTTGATGTACAAAAATACTTGTAATTCAGCTTACAGTTCCACACACATCTGGCAAGCAGTGTCAAGTAGGCTGACACGTATAGGCCAGACATTTCACTTCTTAAAGTCACGTTATTGCATGGTTAATCCTATATTTGCATTAATTTGATACAAGCACTTACAGGTAAAAATAATCCCAAAGTATAGGTCTAAAGATTATAATAATACGCCTCTGGAAGGTTTTACCAGAGGAAAAAGATTTTTTACCATTCTATGGATGTTTGCCTCATTCAGCCATTTGGGATTTTATTAATAATCTTCTCATTACTGTATTCATCTTCCAATTTCTCATTTTTTATTTTAAGTAAGACAATTTCTGTGAAGACTTGACACTGAAATCAGAGACTTCATTACCCTGCAAAATATATCCACATTTTAAAGTATTTAAGAGGGTTAAACAAAATGCAAACATTTAATGCAACATTAAGCATGTGAAATAAAAACTTGATTGCCTAAAGCAAGCATGCTATGCTGTTACCCTGGTGACAGGTTAAAAAAGGATTGTGAGCTGAATGGCTGTATGATATGAAATTAAAATGTTTCACATTGAACAATCCAAAATGAATTGGGAAAGGTTAGAGCAGAGGAGAGAGAAATCAATTCTCCAATGGCAATGGTGAATGGAAGTGAAGTCTGAATAGGATTTGCCAGTGGGGTGCAACAGCTGCCAAATATCCTGCAGCCAAAGAATTACAATAATACTGATGAAGTGTGCAAGAGCTTTTGGAATCATTGCAGGGAACAGAGAAATACTCCTACAATAATGAGGCCATTCTATGTCCCATCCCACTTTTGCGGTTGAATCAAAGGGAAAAGAAACGGTTGAAAATTGTAATACTGAACAACAAAGGTATAAATGAATTACCTATCCCTTCAATCAGTATCTTGTATTTAACTACAGCCTCTGTGAACATGAATGAAGTAAGCATGCAAAGAATGGACAAATCAAGACACATACATGTACAAGTATGCAGACAATATTGAATGAGAGACTTGTTTCCCATATATTTTGTTGACAACATTTCTACAGCAACAGCATCAAGAATAAGCTGTACACTACACAAACAGCAGGACACAACCAGTGCCTCAAGGAACTACACAAGGTCAGGTGCTGATGGTCATGCTTATCTTTAATAATCCTAGAAAAGAAATATCAGCAAAACTTCTCATGCGAATGCAATTACAGATGTATTTACTGAGCTTGGAGACCCCAAAGGTCAAGAAAAACGTTGCCCTTCCATAAAATTATCCTAGACAACTTCATTTCTGCCCTTGGAAATTCCAAGTAAAATACACAGAGGAAGACAAAAACATATCCTAAAAATACCTGTGAAATGACCAGGGAGCACATGGCAATTAGCACACACCTTGTCAGTTTTACGGTTTCACGCATACACATTTTACACACAGACAAATATTAAAGAACAGGTTTAGGAGGTGTAAACCTGCATGAGAGGAAATAATCTTTGGGCTTATAGAGGGGATCAAAGTAAATTAAATAGAGAGAGGTCTTGTAAAGAGAGGATCTTGCAGAAGAGGTCATAAGCAAAGCACAGATGAGAAAAGGGCCAGATTAACAACTAAAAAAGGGACAGGAATTTGGCAGCACAATAGAAAACATTCACATGTCTATATTATGCAAATTCAAGTTTCAGCATTAAGTGAACAGTAGCTACAGAAGCTATAAAGCTCTTACAGCAGATGCTGTTTTCCCAGAAGACATGGTGAAAATAAAAAATACACATAGAGACTTAGCCAGGTCCATTTACTTTAGTGAAAGCCTTTCCCACCAGCAATCACCTCAGCAAGATGCGGGGATCTTCCCAAGAGATGTTCACTGAGATTCAAACATCATCTTCATAATGATTTCATAATGGTTAGCAACTCTAAAGATTGAGCAAGTGTGGATTTCTGAGTGCCCAGAACACATTTTTCCCTACAAATGACAGGGATGACAAGTCATGGAAACTTCCCAGGACAGACTGCTCTATTCCTGGAATAGATGTTTAGGAATCATATGGAACATATGTCTGTGCTTTCAAGCAACTATAGAAATACCTTATATTACCTGTGTTTCTAATCTGATCGCATTAATTAATCAAAGAAAAAAATACCATGTATACACTCTGTAGAATAAATGCTACCTTAACATCCCATTCCAACTTTTATATTTTCCATAGGAGTTCATTCCAAACTGGCAAAAAAATGCATGTTTCATTTATTTGCAGCTACTTTTTTTGTTTCTAGCACATATAATCCTCTTTCTATGATAAACAACTGAGCAACTGACAAGGGTAAATAATACCAGATTTAAAGACATCTAGAATATTATATAGGGCATCTGGTTTTGTAGTTATCAAGCAAGATTACAAAAAAAAAACCAAAACAGTAATGACTCACAAGAGGTCAAAAGAACAACATTAGATAACAGCTAGAGAGACAAGAGGGTTACCACAACCAGAAAAGCTCATTATAAACAAGGATTTCACATGAAAAAGAGGAGAAAAGGGCTTAGTACCTTGCAAGTCTATGGCAAAAGAGAAGACCACATAGTGAATAATGGTGTGGAGCTGCAGTAGTTACACAAACATACCAAAGACTTTCAAAGGTCTAACAGTAAATCATGGGAAGCATGCTCAACTTGTTGAGCAGGGGACCAGAACAGTAAGGATAAGGCAATGCTGTTTTCATGAGCTAAGGATGACTGCAGAACTCCAAAGTGGGGGAATGAAGAAAGCCACAAGTAGGCTGGACTTGATCAACCATACCAATGCAAACAGAGCAGTTTATCTTCATACAGAGGCTATCTGTAGGATAGAGAAGTACTCATGTTTGGCTGCACTTCCAATAACTTGCAAGTTCATGTTAATACTACAATTCTAGGGAAGAAATAAAAAATTCAATTCACATAATACAATTGATATCATTCAGCAGTGCCTGTGCTGAAAGTAAGAATTCTTTCTCTTTCCAAGAGGCCGGTTCAGATGACTCCAGTCAATTTTCCTGACATCATCTTCCTTCTTTTTAAAATTAATGTAACATAACCTTATTTCGTGCTGCTCCAGCAGTGCAGGAGAGCCACAAAGCTTTGCTACTGGGCAGCTGATCATCCTTCCATATGGGGAACCCTAGGCTGGCAAAGAGCTGGCTCTGTCCCAGACTCCAGCAGGGTAATAGGTGTAGTCTCTGTGAGAGCAAGGATGCCTGAGAGGTGTGGGACTCTACTGCTCTCTGAGCCATTCCCTCACTGACCTATAACCAAGCAACGGCAAGGCAGATATCAATATAGCTGTACTGAATCAACCTACAATAATTCATTAAACATAAAGCTAAATAAATTTCTGTTCTTGCAGCTCACCAGCCATTTTACATTCACTGCACTGGACCCCTGGATTTCAGAATTTTAAAACAAAAATTTAGCCCAGCTATTTCAGAACTTGACAAAAGCTTGTTTGTATTTTAACTTTCCACTATACACTTTCCTTCCTGGGAAAATTTTATTTTATGCTTAGAAAGTATAATCCATTTTAGGTCTCAAAATACTTCATACATGTTGATAAACATGTTTACAAAACCTCAACAGGGGATCAAAGTACTAAGGCTACTTTGCCTTTTTGTAAACTGAGGCCAAATTCAACTAACTTCTCTAAGGTCCCACAAGAACAGTTTAACTCAAGAATCCCAATCCAGTCTTCTACATTATACACACAAGCAAGAAAAATCTTTAGTGTTTTTTTTCCCTTGCTAGCAATTTAAAACATTTTCCAATGTGTTACCATCTTTTTGTGTGTAGCATCAGGTAATATGGGCATGCAGCCCCACTGTTTTTTTTCCAAGTCATAAATGATGAAAGGGTAAAACCCATAGAAAAATTAGGAAAATACACTTAGCAGCCAACACAAGCAACACATAGGAAGTGCTGCAGGCAATTGGGTTTAGAAGTATAAACATCACATTAGTAGACCCATGAGATAGCATGATGTAGCCACACCTGGAGAGACACTCTCCTTTTCCCCTCCCAACCCACTAAAGAAAACAAGTCTGAAGCCAAAATGTGAAGATTCAACTGTACAACATCATTTCTGGTCTCAAAGGCTAACTACATCAAACAGACATAAAATAAGCTGGATTCACTTCAGCCAAAATATGTTTCCACTTGAAACAAGATCAAGTTCTGTCTAGAAGACCTTGGGGTTTTACTAGATGCTGTAAATCTGTTCAGCAGCTGTGGGTGGCACCAGTTTCACAATAAAGGGGACTATGGAGTAAGTAGGAAAAGTCCTAGGTAAAATAACTAAAAGCTGAACAATGAAACAATCATTAATCATCCATGGCTCTTTCCTGTAGGAAATATGTGCCCCTATTATCTGGATATCACAGTGAAATATTCACATTAGTATGTGGTTCACAAAATACCAAACACTTTCATTAGCAAATCATCTTTCAAAAAATACTTGAAAAAACACCCCAACCAGGAAGAATCCTAAAAAACCAAACCATCCCACATCCAATTTTTTCCAAAGAAAATGGGAAAAATTAAATAAAATACAAAATTAAAAAACAGTTAAAACTAAAAAAAAAACAGCACACACAGAAAATGTTCTAAATATTTGATAGCATCACAAAAGTAAATGCTTATATTCCTTTAACTCTGAGCTTGCATGGATCTGCAAGAGCTGTTTTAGCTAAAGCCTGGCATGTTAGTTCTAGGAGCTGCTGATGAGGCCAGGGGTACTATATAACAATACAGATAGTGGAAACTCACCTGTGGGTGCTCCACCCAAACCATAACACCATTTATTTGAGTACAGGAAATGCAAACCAGCCTTGGGCTTGTGACTTGCACCAACCTCAACAGCAGCCAACGTTCTGCAATGAAGACTGCCACTGCACAGGTCAGGCTGGCTGAAACTAGCTGAGGGAAGTTGGGTGACAAAGCTGGCTGGTCATCAGAATATGCTTCAGCAAGAACCTTACAGCTGATTATTCAATCACTCAGGGGACTGCAAAATACATATTTTCCAGTCACATGAGAAAATATCATCAGTTATAGAGAAATCCTCCTCATGAGGCTGCTACTAGTTTGACCTGTGGTGAAGAGCTAAGGCACACCTCTGACTCCCTTTTATGAGCTCACATGTTCCTCCTTGCTACACATTCCCACTCTTGTAGCTCTTCCAGAGTAATTTCCCTTGTCAGAAGTAGCCTGCTTCTGAGAGAGTGATCTGAAGTAAACTATTATTAAATAGTTTCTATGCTAACATAGGTAATTTTACACACAAAATCACACCTGCATACCTGGGGAGGAGAAGAAAAGACAGAGAGCAAAGGAGGAACAGCCTGCAACAAGATTCCTTAATCTGGCTCAGCTGCACTTCATCTGATTACAGTCCTGGTAACCTTGACAGTGAAAGCTGCACCTTCTGTGAAGAGCTCCAAGCATGGTACTTTCTGTCTATCTGACCAGAATAACAATCCTGATCATGGGCTGAATAAATCACAGGGGAAAAAGGGAACATAAAATACCCCTGCAGTTGTAAAAAGAATGCATATTATGAATATGGCTCCCAAAAGGGAAAAGAAAACAAATTAAAAGCAAAGATAAGCATATAACTCAAGTTTAGCAGAAAACTGTCAGTTTGACAGCTGTGAAAAGTTTTAAAGAAATAATGTATAATTTCAAAATGCAACTCTTCAGTAATTTTTTGCACAAGACTTGCTCAGTTGCTTTCAGTGCAGATGAAAAAAAATGCTGTCAACATAAATAGCGCCAGAGAGCTGAAATTCTGTAGGTGATGATCACTGTACTTGTCCAAAGTATTAGGAGAATGTTAGGGATCAGCTTTGGAGCATGCAGTCTGTCTGGTCTGCTCACATCCTCCAACACAGATCTAAAACTCACACAGACGCCAAATGCCCAATTCTGCCATAGTGAACATTGCACCTAAGATCACAACTGGCCTTTTGGATTTGTTGTAGCACAAGTTCCTACTCTGAACTATTTTGTTTACGAGTATTTTTCAAGCACAGTGCAGTCTTATGAATAAAGATGTGCTTTTTCCTCTGGCCACAACCCTGCTCATTAAAAAATACCCACTATAAGGAGCACCTTCAAAAATAAGTGAGATGCAGCTTGGTTAAGGATGTGGTGAGGAATCCTTGATAGGACTATAGTAACTCTCATGCTCCACAGTGCTCAGTCCCCTCTAGAGGGAGTCCACTAACTGCTCTAAGGAATGGAGAACACTGTCCAAGACACTGCACAATTCTTTGACCTCATTCTGCCTTCGCTTCTTTCCTTTTTCCTTAGAACAAGCTGTGTGATTCTGGGGAAAGTATCTCATTATCAGGTTTGGCTTCTTCAGAAGTTACTCGCCAGTAAGCATTTTTGCATTAGCTCATCCTTACTTGTCCTCAAACAGGCAGCTTTGCTATCATTAAAGCAAGTAGATCCAACAGTATGTGTGTATCGAAACCATGACACATTCAATAAGAACCACACTCAGCCATCACTTAGAGAAAATTCTAAGGCTTGACTTCTGAAGGAATCATAAGTACACACCATCATGGCAAGAGAAAGTGATTCCTCTGTACTGAAAAGATTTCTTAACTTCACCATTTAAAATCTGAAAAATCTTACCTTAATCTATTTTTACAGATGTGTGGTTTTTTCATGTGACCAGACTCTGCTGCCTTCTCTTCTCATGGTGGAAGGATATCTGTAACTGAATTTAGCTAGCACTCCAAAAATGAGCTAACCTTTTTTCAAAGCAGGAGTGTATTTGTTTCCCTAACACAGCAGAGAAAGAGATGGATGACTATGTCTGATTGCTCAATGCTATACAGAGATATACATCTCTTTTATCTCAGTTAAAATAGTCATATGTGTCTTTTCTATTAGCATACGCAGACACCTAATACTAAAAAAAGTACTTGCAAAAGACACAAAACATTAAAAGACTGTTCAAAAATTAGATTCCTTTCTTTTCAGCTAGTTAGAGTATTTTACAGGGAAGAGAAAAAGAAATCACAAATCAGAGTAGAGAATGCAATAGCAGATTGATCATCACTGCTTAAATCAACAATTCCTATCCTTACTCTAAGTACAAATTAATCCATCGCTTCTCTGTAGCAGTACCAGACCACTTAACTTCCTATTCTGGCCAGTAAAAAAACTAGAATCAAGGCCCCTCCTCATTTTCCCTGACTCATCTTTTTTTAGGTGAGAGTGGCCTTTGAGTGTCTGTTCTTCTCCTTATGCCATTCACTATGAAGGATATAACTTGTGGAAGGAAATAAAAAAGTGCTTTACTTTCCCCTATAGATACATAAGGCAAGCAATGACCCAGCCCTGCATATGCTATACATTACAAAGCTGTTATGTTTGCCCTAAGTGTCTCTTTCTTTTTCTTTAGTACCATATGGTACTAATTATCTTTGTGGGTACAAATAAAAATAAAGACTTCTTGAAACCACATTTGATTTACTTCTGACCACTGAAAAATCAGTAATAGAATACACTGTCAAACCACTGGCATGGAATGTGAATAATGTCTACCCTGCACTATGACTTCCCTCACATACAAACCTACATGCAACTACATTACAAAACATGAGGCAAGGAGAGTTATGCTGAAGTCAGGATTCCCTGTGTACAACCATTGCTAACACCAACTACACAAACAAGCTTCACAAATTCAGTTAATTTTAACAGAAGGTCTCAAGGCACTGACAGGGATGGGCCAGAGAACAAGGAAAGCTAGGCATCCTAGAGGAAAAAAGCATACTGTTCAAAAAAGCCAAAGAAGTGAATTAGCATTTTGACATGGGTACTGCAATGGCTGAACAATTAATAGTACTGCCTAGATTATTGGCAGCTACAATTCAAAAAAATGGAGGAGTGGGGGAATAAAAGCACAAAAAACCCATACTTAAAACAAGGTGTTGACTCTTCCATCAATTACCTTCCACCTTTACAGTCTGAAAGTGTTTTCAGAATTAAGACTAAACCATTAAGGTTCTTCATCCAGGTAGCAAATTACTCACAAATCTACAATATTTTAAAGCCCTGTAGCTGAATATTCATATTATGCCAAAGTGCTTAGATTGCTTCAAATGGGCACATGGGAAATTTGTGATGCTCAATTTGTGGTTAGTTACTAATGCAGCAACATTTTGCATTAATGAAACTCCTGATGTGCATTAATTACTGTACTGGCTTGTAACACATTTTTGTGCCTATTAGTTTGCTAATACTTAGAATAAAATAATCATGTATGACTTGTGCAAGTAGGGAAATGTAAGCCACAGCTCATTTGAATTTAGAAAAAACAGACCATATTAAGAAACCATGCAGTTTCTCACCAGTTATTCTTGTTCATGAGAAGATGTCATTAATGAAATGCATCAGCACATCTGAGTTCTTAGAAATGAACTTACCTTGGAGTCCCTAAAAATCGCTGTGATCTCAGTTGTTCAGCCACATATAAAGATGTTGCTGTTGCCAGTAGTTGTCTTCTTTCAAGATCTGTCAACTTGTGTCCTAGTTTTCAGAAAGAAGTTTAAAAAAATTAGATACCACAGACCAACATAGGTACAAAAAGTAACAACTACCAGTAAAGACACTGCTCAGTCCTCACACATGAAAGCTACATTTTTTCCCTCTAAATTAGGATGAGGCACAGCATAGCAGACGCTCCGAGTTTCAGAGTTTAAATTGCATGTTTTCATACAAATCAACCTAACTGCTAACACTGGTATCTCTGTTAAAAACAATTTGACAACTGAAAGAAAAGAAACTGAATGATGCTGCAGCATCTTGTTTTCATTACTGAAATGTCACTGGTTGACATATTGTGCCTCATGCTGGTAAGGAATCCATCTGTACATTAGAACTTACTCAAAATATAGAACACTGTCAGTACTTTATCTGAGGCAAAGGCTACAGATCTTTCAAACAAAAGGGACAGCACAACAGTATACACCCAAAAAATAAATGGGGATAAGGCTACTCCTCAGCCCTGGGTCATTTAGTGTTATTTGTGTAATCATTAGCTCACAACTAATGAAGTCAAAAGTGATGTTTGACACTTTAGAAGCAGAAAGTGGCTCAAAGCAGTCTATAATCTGAAGGCAGGAAATCTAACAAATATTTGGCAAAAAGATACAACCGGTGTGAGAGGAAGCAGGTTGTCTCCCAGTCTGGTCTTGTTCCAGAAAGTGATGGTTAAATAGAGATTCAATTGTCCATTCAAGATGCTAAAAAGAGCACAGTAACAGAACTCTGCCCTCCCCATCTTTAGGTCAGAAATCACACAACACAGATTTGGTGTGTGAAAAGATGGCAAATAGGTGGCCAAGAGTAATGAGAGATTCCAGAGAAGAGCCACCAAGATGAGCAGAGAAATGGAGCACCTCTTCTATGAGGAATGGCTAAGAGAACTGGAATTGCTCAGCCTGGAAAAGAGAAGGCTTTACAGTAACCTAACTGCAGCTGTCCAGTACCTGAAAGGTGCCTGCCAGAAAGATGGAGAGAGAATATTTACAAAAGCATGTAGTTAAAGGACAAGGGGAATAATTCAAACCAAAAGAGTTTAGATTAGTCTAGGAAGAAATCCTTTACTGCAAGGGTGGTGAGGCACTGGAACAGGCTGTCCAGGCATGAATGCCCCATCCCTGGAAGTCCTAAGGCCAAGATGGATGGAGCACTGTGCAATCTGGTCTAGCGGAAGGTATTCCTGCATATGGCAGGGAGTTGGAATCAGGTGATTTTTAAGGTCCCTTGAAACCCAAGCCACTCTGCAAGTCTGTGAGAGAGAACAAGAAGACAAAGTACTCAGTCTATAAGACAGGAAGTTAAAATTGATATAAAATAGGACAAGAACTGCAAAGCTGAATTGTCATGAAGAAAAGAGGCAAACTTTATCCATGAGAAAGATTTTGCACAAGTGAAAGCAAGAGCATTTCACAAGGGAGAGAAGAGAATTACACAATAAAGTTAAAGGTTAACAACTGAAAGACTTTGCTGAACTCAGTTACAACACAGCTCTCAAAAAGTGCTTTATGTGTACATATCACAGCAAATGCCATCATCCAGAAAAAGTATAGATTTCACATGAAAGGATGGGGGAAGAGCTTCAGAAGGCTCTATCTCCCAGAGGAACTCTGTCCAGGGAGACACATTTGCTTCCAGTCCTGCAGCAAACAGTAACACAGATCCCTTCTATACCTCCACCTTCCCATGGCCTCAGTGCTATGTAATGTAAATTCACATTCCCCAGTAGTGGCTACTAGCCAGTGACAATCTCTATCAGCAGAATAAAATAAGACTAATGAGATCCTGAAGAAAATCCAGAATGGAGACTGTTGTAAAGGACTGGAGCAGACTCTACAGCAACAAAGCCACAATTTCAAAACAGGATGTCTTCTGCACAGAATACATCGTTCCACTGGGCATATTAAACAGAGCTAGGTAAAGAGACTAGTTAGAGTCCACCTTAGAAATGCAATCATGCCACAGTGATAGGAATACATTCATTAAAGTCCAGCTAACAGTACAAAGAAGTTGTCACAGGCCAAAAAATGTAAATTTAAAAATAACAAAACTCAGAAAATCTGCATCAATCTCTTTTTAATTTAGTCCGCATTAGCATATTCTGGCTGAATATTACTGCAAGTTCCTTTGCTCACTGTTTATTTTTTTTATCTGCCTTGAAATGGAAACTGTCTTCACTTCAACAAACACATGCAGAAATCCAAATGCTGAAAGGTTTAGAACCTGGCTTCAGAAACAAACTTGATCTTTACTTTGCCAGTTACTAGGAAAACTGATTGCCAGGCAAAATTCAAATAGCACTGAACTTTTGTACTATTTGTACATATACACACACACATATATGTGTATATATATAAGCCTTATGTAATTATACATCGCAATAACATCAATTATCTGGATCTGAAATGTGCCAATTTTCCCATTGCTTACACACAGTGAAGAAACTCTGAGATCATTTTTTCAAAACACTGAATCTAAAACTGGTGATTTGTTTACATGCCCCAGCTAAAGGCACATCAGGAATCTGCCCTAAAGCCTTTGCCTTTCAGTCCCCCTGCCCAACACTCATGACAAGACTGTGTGACCAAACTGCACATTCCCACCTGCTCCAACACACACTGTTAGAACCAACTTAAATACAGGAACAAGGTAAAACTAAAAAGGTCCCATTTCAAAGGTTTTATTGCATGTCCTCTGTCTTAGATGAAGTAACTGCTTTTGAGCTTGCCACAAAAACTATTTTCTTCCTGTATCTTCAGTAAAAATCAAACTCCAAACAAAGGTCAATAAGTTGAAACAGGTTAACAACTGATCAAGAGTCACACGCGCTTCATTACTGCCAACATGAAAAACATATTTATTCCTTTGTCACTATTGACAGCAGTTGTGCCACATGTGGCAAGCAGAAAACCAGTTATGACTGTAGTATCCAATGTAGGATTTCTGGGAGATAATAGAAACTGTTAACAGGAACATAGCAAAATTAGGTTTTGGTGTCTGGCAATAAAAATACAACACTACCGCAGAATGTCCTTAGCATAACTTTGGAGGCATACCTCAGAAGTTTGATTAAAGGCTGCTTCCTAAGGATGGCAATTTACTTTTATTAGGCAGGACAGACTGCTGTCAATACTGCCTTAGTTCTCTGAACTCCAGCCCCATTCCACTTGCTGTCTGCTTTTGCTCTGCTGCTAGCTCAGCTGAATTCTAAACAGTTTTGGAGTCAAACTTACAATTACATTACTATATTTGGAAATACACAAATGTCCCAGATAGAAACACCTTTGTTTCCCATCAAGTATTATTCCCCTTCAGAAGCTACTCCTGAGGATTTCAGTGGGGTATCTTGAGGAATAAGTTAATATTCACCATCAATAAAGATATAACAACACGGTCCTTCTTGTTCACCATACAGATTGATTCAGAGAGCAACAAAGCTACCTCTGGAGCAGTTGTCCAAGCGCTGCCTTGAAAGAGAGTGAAATGAGTAAGTAGCAAAGGTCCCCCAGCTTCCAACACAGGGAGTTACACCATTGCTCTTCCCTGCTCTCCTCACTGCAAACTCCTGGCTTAGACAGAAATTTCACCTCCACAATGAAATGTGGAACTGGCAGGTCCCACCTCTCTGTTTAAACTGGGATAAATTTCTGATTATCAGCTGAATTAGATAAAGCAAATGCAAAAGAGGAAGAATTATTATAAAATTAAGTCACAATTCATATTATTTAAAAGTAGACTGCACACATCTATTACTCCCAAATGGCAGAACCCTGGTCGGAAGGAAGAGAAGAAATAAAGCATTTCTCTCTCATTTCCCTGATGTTATGATTGCTTAAATCAATATTATCTCAGTATCCCCCAAGCTGAGTCAAAAAGGTTCATGCAATTACTTTACATAACCAACTTCAAATTAAATTACATAAAGGTCATTTTTCCCATAACAGTCTCATTTGCATTTTGTCCTAGAAACATGTTTCCTACTATCAATTACAGGGAAAAAAACAAAACAAAACAAACAAACCCTGGTTATGTGCCCCAGTAAGTTACTTAATACTTGAAGAGTGACTGTTTTCTGATAGGGAAGAATAAAAAGTAAAAGCATAATGGGAAAGATTAAAAGTGCAATTCATAATTCAGATCAACACCAATGTAGGCAATGTTTATAACATTCCTAGGTTCTAGCTCAAGTTTTTCCTGGTGGATTTTGAAGTTAACCATTACAGACGGCACCTACACCAAGTAGGCTGAGGCAGAAAACAAAGTTGAATGTTATAAATATTAGATTCCAATGCAGAGAAAATTAATGGAATCAGCAGCAAGTATCTCCCATATTCTAATAGTGACAGACAGGGGAAGCTGTGTTCCCCCTCCTACTGATAGCAATAGCCTCCAGACTTAAGTTTAAAAGTCATATCTGCAGTCCCAATTCACCTAAAAAGCACTTTCACTCAGAAGCATGGGAATGACTGAGGCTGAAGGGACCTTGAAAGGCCCTTAGTTTATTCAGCATGTCCCCTCCCCATGAAGCAATCTCAACATCAAATTCAGAATAGGTTGCTCAGAAGTTTGTGCAGTGACACCTTTAAAATCCCCAGTCCACGACCCCTGACTCTTGCAGTGCAACTCATTGAAGAGCCTGGCCTCATATGCTTGGGAAATCACCCCAAGGTCCTAGAAGGCTTTCCTTAGGTCCATCCTAAGCTTTCTTGCATCCAGCTGGTTCTCCCAGCTTCTTCCTACAGGTTACCTGTTCCAATCCCAACACCACCCTTGTGCCTCTTCAATAGACTTATGTTTATTGCCATCCTTCTTACATGCATCAGAGGGTTAAAACTGGACACCGTTTTCCAGAGATGGTTTAATAAGCATTAAGCAGAGTAACAATTTCATCCAACCCATATAATTATGATAAACACAACATATCTAAAAGCCTTCACCTCATACACAGTCTCTGGAGCCAATATGCCATTTCAGAAGAGAAGTATTTCCTCTTTATTCTTCTCTATATTAGAAATATAAAGAATTTTTGTTATTTCTCTCCATTCAGATGAGGTAAACATGCTAGAAGAGGGAAAGTAAATTATTCCTGGCTTTTTTTTTCTCATGTATTTTGGGATGACTTCTGTGACAATCTCTTGGAAAATGTGCCATCTTTCATCGGCACAGGATGTGTCTCACAAAGAGAGTGACTGATTTCAGACATCCTTTAATAACCAGAAAGAGTGCAACATCAAGAAGATCTCAATATTTAAATAAAAAACTAGGAAAATATAAACTGTGAAACAGACTGAACTGCAATGACCTATCCCATAAACAGGGTCTAACCTAAAGATCCTTTAATTTATCTTTGGTCCAAGACTCTTCTTGCATCTTTGTGATAACAAAGATACACTGTCTGTGCCTGTGAAGTAGGGATAATACACAGTAGATTTCCTTCTCATCAGGCAGACTAGAAAGTACAGAGGCTTCCCAGGTTGTTTGGAAGCTGTAGAAGAACAGTGCATCTGACTCCTGCACGCTTGGCAGACATTTTTATTCTGTAAGCAAAGTGCTTGGAGGCCACTCTAAGACAGGTGCCACCTGACCTAATCAGCGCTCCTGCACCCGCCCTCAGATCCACACACCTTCCAAAACATGCATGGGTGCTCAGAACAACAACCCACTCCAGCTCACCTACTGCCAGCCAGCATTCCAGTCAGCCAGCCCTCACATGGACAAAAAAGGGCATGACAGGAAATGCTTTCCCACCCAAATCATACTCTGCACAAGGTTACTTTCAGCCCAGTTAGTATTTTAAAATAACTTGTAATAAACAAACTACTTCTGGTAGTGAATGTTTACTTAAAGATGGGAAGAAAGAGTTAAACTCTAATTATAAAAATTACTAAACATACCCATTCTACACATAATTTGAAGAGAGCATCACATAGGTTAATGGAAAAGTAGCCAAGATGCATTTAATAATTAATTTTTTCTTAACTTAGAATAAAGGTCTTCTAATAAAGGATTATAATGGAACTCAAAAATGAGACTGGAAAACAAAGAAGCTCTTATTTTACTCTTAAGATTCAATATTTATACTTGGAAGAAAAATGCACATACAAAATGGGCCAGTACTTCATGCAGTCACCAGAGAGAACACAGCTGAGATGCAGTACTTATCACCAATGTAGATCACTACAACTGTAGTGGCAATTGTGCAGGTTACAAAAGAAACACAATGGATTGTGCTTGAGCATGAATTTAACACACATCTCTATTCAAATGTTTCTATTTCTTAAGTTTTCTAAGTTTAAAACATTTCTGGTATGGATTCCTACTGTTAACAGCAGCACCTATTTTTACATATTTCCAGATCTGTGTTGGCTATACATTGCTCTAATTTTTCAGACTGTCACAGCTCTTTTTTTTACAACTATTCATTTTCTATAAACAACAGTAAGATATATGAAGCTACTTAATTTTCAAATCCTCTAGCAAAGTTTACCCTGGATATTTATATTAAAAAGTTAAAGTGATTAAAGAAATTGCATGTAAATTAGTTTTTGTCTTTGCTCCTCTTGTTGAGCTTCTACCTGTCATCTACCCACCATCCTTGCTTGCCTTCAGCTGTTCCCATTTGAATCGTTGGATTTGTAGAAATATTTTTTATGGGTACTTAAAAAACTGTCCTCAAATTCAAGTAATTTTTTTTTTAAGCATGAAGGATTTGATCCAATGCAAACTACATCATTAAAAGGGCTCTCAGTTTCTTTGGTGAGCTTTTAATCACTATTCACAAGTAACTATTCTTGAACTGAAGTTCAATGCCATAATATGTTTCTTTATCTATAATTAAGAAGGCTAATGTGTGCTTGTGTTTGAAACATGGAAGAAGATGAGCAAGACATCTCATATAGCAGGGAAAAAGTCTAGGAATTTCACATGTGACAATCATTAGTTTCTATTATAATGCATCACACTATCTGTTCTTGTGTCTTCTGGTGTCCAGAGCAAAAGCCTATCTTTAACAATCTGCTAATACAATACTGGTATTTGATTTATGTTTTTATTGTTCCCAGTTACATGCCAGGGGAGGCAGCCTTCTCACAATATGGCACTGGGACTCCAACATCTTGTTTCCTTGCCTTTTTCCTCCATTCCCCTCTCCCCATTCCTAGTCTGCCACTCACTTTACACATCTGCTGAAGTTCACCAGATTCCTTCATGAGCTAAGTCAGCCCAGGAATTTACAAAAAACTACTCCAGCAAAAGCAGCAACAGTAAAAAAAATGCAGGTTTCATGGTGGTTTAGAGATCTGAATCTACCCAGGAAATTGACTGAATAGTCCCAGAAACACCAGAGAGGCAAGACATGAGATTCTGTGTTCAAGTGTCAGGGAAGGGAGAGAGACCAGCTACAGCAGCACCAAGCCTTCAAGAGCAGATGAGCAGAGTACCCTGGAATCTCTGCTGGGTCAAAGCCAGCTGAGCTACCCAAAGATTAGCTGGGTACCCCCTAGCAAAAACAACACAGCTCTTTACAGAACTTTACAGCTCGAAGCACAGCAAGCACGCTGCCACTGAAGGTGGCCAACACCTGTTCCTGTGGTCTCAGTCAGGAGCCAGGAACAAGCAGGATGCATCAATCCCACACGCAGGACTGTATCACACACAGACTTGTCAATTACATCACGATATCAAGTAGTTCTGGTGCAAAGAATAGTCATCCACACACTCACACACTGAGTCCTGAGGTAAGAAAAATCTGTTCTGCTCCTTAATGAGACTAGAATTTGGCAAGGTGCCAGTCATGTCCAGTGACTGCCAATCTGGCACTGCTGCCTCCAAAGTGAGATGAGGATTCTGCCACATTGGATTCATGATGAATGGGGGAAAAAGAATCTCCACAGGATTCATAAAGGACCCATGAATGATGAACTATAAATACTGACTTTTTTTTTAATAAGAAAGATGTTCTGCCTGGTGAATGCCAGCTGAGGTGAGAGACCTGTATGGAAGAACCGAGTCTCTGACCACACAGGTCAAGAAAGCACCTACAGCAGATTGGCAAAGAGAGAAGCCAACCTTTTAAAAAATGATCCTTGTGAAAGGAAACCAATGCATTGGTTTTCTCATATTTTTGAAGCAACCATTGGTAAACATTTTGAAATTGAGCAGTTTGAGATGCTGTGAAGAAATAATTGCATTTGTGTTTATGTTAACCTAGTGTATGAGTTAACAATTTCAAAATTATGCCCATTACTGTGTGCAATGTATATTAAGACCAGGGTACTGAAAACTCCAGTAAAATGCCAGATCCTCCAGAGAAGGCTACAGAGAAAACAAAGGGTGCCAAAAGGCAATTCTAAAGGTGATACACCAACTTATAAAGAAGCAACAGGGCTGAGTGTAAACTTATCCAACTATAATTAATAGCAGAAGTCCTGTGTGTAATGAATCATGATAGCGTTGCAGAATTGAGTTGATGTTTATTTTACATATTTCATATGACCTGTAAATGGTTTTTCTTGACATTGGGTGTATTCAATTTACTATTTTAACACTAGAAGTATGTATTTTGCCTTCTTGAAAATAAAGTTAACTATTTCAACTTCATGCATTATTTAAAAACTCTAAAAGTGTGTTTGCAAAGATCTATTTGAAGAAAAAGGGAAGCATGTCAGTCTAAAAATATAAAGGAGCAATAATCAAAATAACATTACTTAAGAAAAGAAATATTTCTAAATGGAACAAACCTTTAAAACCATCAGGATATACTTCAGGAAGGAATTTAGTGCTGATGTCTCCTTGAACAAAGCGTGGATGGACAATGACTTCTCGCAGTAAAGAAATATTATGAGCTACACCTGGAAACAAAAAAAAACAAACAAAAAAACAAATCAATACAAAATCAGGTAATATTAATCACAAATTACAGTAGGAAAAGACTTTTAAAAATATGAGCTCCTATATTTCTGGAATAAATACTTGTTCACAATTTAGATACCATAGTACTGACATAACCAATGCAGATTTACCCGTTGTTTCACTCCTGCTTCAAAACCCTTTTAAACACTCAGTTTAATAAAGTAAACAATCTAAACAGTCACCTCATCAAGCCTAATTCAAACACCTAGTTGAGTTAAGGACAGGAAGCACAATCAAGACACTTTTGGTTCCATTGTAGAAGATGTAGGCAAGACCAGAGCTATCTCCTTGAAATAACAAACTGGTCATGATAGTAAATAGTAGCTGAATTCCACTGAACCCTGAATGGAAAATATGCACCATGCTACACCCCAATCACAGTCATGAAATGCACTAAAAACTTTAACCACTTAGCATATCATTTTACAACATTTTTATAATTTGTAATACACAAGAGACTCCAGTGTAATTTACAAAAAAAGAAATTTATTGCTTCCTCCACATGTATTTTTATCCAACCTTGCCTGGTCAATTCTTTTATTGAATACCTTGGCTCCCTTTTGGCACCACTCTGTGACTCTGTTAGGCATATAGTCAACAAAAATAATTTATTTATTTTGAAAATTACTTATCACAGAAGTTTTAGAGACACCCTTATCCTTTAATTTCTTTTAATATTATGCAACTTCATATTTTCTGCATTTCTTCATCTCTTTCTCACTGCAATTCTCAGCTTGTCTCCTCCATCTCCTAAATTATTCTATTTTTAATTTAGTAACTTCTGTGTAACTAAATTAGTGACTTAATTCTAAACTGCACTTTGCCAGAAGTACTTGCAGTTTAGCCCTGAATATGATGGTCACTAAAAGTCATTTCATTGAAATATTAAATACAAGTCCTTATAGAAGGTGGGACAGGAAAGGTGGTGCAAAAAAAAAAAAATCCTTGAGAAAAAAACTGTCTAGATCATTTAAATTTTCTCCCTAGTGCAAACAATTTTCAAAAAGAAGGTACTCTCTCTTTTGAGAGTGGCATACAGGTCATCTGTGGAAAGCTGAAGATTACGGGTCAGAAAACCAGCATCTTAATCTCCATTCTCTTCTCAATTTTAGAAAGAGATCAAACAAATTCTGATGAGCCGGAAAGTTCCATCTTAATATGACTACACACAATAACACTGGCTCATAAACATTAATAGTTCTTAAGAAAAGCTGGAATATACATGCAGTTTGGGAGCATTACAAGTGTTGATTTATTCCAGGTGTGGACAACTGAGGAGCTACTACAGGAAAGAGGTTATCCAACCTCAGCTGTGCACATTCTCACCCCTCTGGCAATACAAAGCAATCACATTTTTTCATCATTGTCAGAGGAGCAGGTAACTCCAAATCACATTGCATTTGCCATTTCACATTAACTTTGGCTCTAGCTGCACACCATTACGTATCAAATGCAGAGCACATCACAAAACAGTTCACGACAAAAGTTTGTCTGTGCATCCACGCCCCTTGCAAAGCACAGAATTCTGTACTTCACATATGTTTACTCACAAGTTATTAAGATTGTGATATGATCACAAAGACAACACGACTCAATTATTTGCAGGGTTTTTTTAGTGTAAAATAATATTGAAAAAGAATTAATTGCAAACTGGGGTATTTCAGCTGTAAATTAGGTTATTTGGATTTTTTCCCTTGTTGAGATCTCACCAAAGCACAGACACTAGCACTACAGAGCATGCAAATTGCTGAGGCTACAGGAGAGTCTTTTACACTCCTTTCCCTT
The DNA here is from genome assembly GCF_027579445.1 of Ammospiza nelsoni. Classification (NCBI taxonomy): domain Eukaryota; kingdom Metazoa; phylum Chordata; class Aves; order Passeriformes; family Passerellidae; genus Ammospiza; species Ammospiza nelsoni. The sequence goes on along the minus strand of NC_080634.1, from coordinate 80,802,488 downwards.
TTGTGTTTTTCCAGTTTAGAAGCATGAACAACATCCTTGTTATTTCATATGCAGACCAGTTCAAACACTTTCAAAGCTCTCTTCCCCTACTGGTCTGCTGCTGGTGTGAATTTTCAAGCTCTCTGTGTGGCCGTCACTGAAACCACTTTAAACGCACCGAGTCAGACTCGGCCTCACTGAATCATGAAGTCACAGCTTTAAAGACTTGTTCATGAGCCATTAAATAGCACATGACACAAGCAGTTCAATGATGACATGACAGAAATTTGTCCATTTGATTAAAAGAAGATCCTTGCTGCCTGCGACCTAAATAATCGTTCACAGACCTCGACTTCATAAACACTGAATGAAAGTCACACTGTATCTCCACTAAACAAAAGAATTAAAAATCTTACAGTAAATGACCATAACTTGGAAACAAATAATGTCTGTCTTTGCCTGCTACAGATTCCTCCCAAAATTCCCAATCTGACTAGTAATTTGAAATATCCCAGAGACTTCATCTATTACAAAATCAAGAGGAGGATGAATCCTTCAATGTTGCCCAACTTTGAATCCAGGATTTAAACATGCTACAGTGTGTAACCAGATCATCTCACATTTTTCTTTTCTAAACTGCTATAAGATCCCTGGTGAGGTGATGGCTGATGACAGATGACAGAGCTTGGTGTCTCAACTGACTGCCCCAAAAGACCTAAAATTAAAAAAAATGCTATGAGTATTCTTAATTATTTCTAACTCATGAGTATCTGAAAAATATGAGGCTTCTGCAATGTTTTAAGCTCCAAAATTTATTTAATAAGTTCAAAAGAGCAGAGAAGCCTAGGTGTTTGGGAAGCAATATAAAAAGCATTTTACATACAGGAATTAAAAGTTTAATAAACACGTTTCCATTTAAAGCATCATGAAAGGCTATCTATCCCCATGATCACTATGTGAGCAATGACTGCATGGTTGATCTGCTTCTCAAGACTGAGTTGATACTTTTAGTGATGTACGAAATCATATGGCTTTAAAAAAAAAAATCACCAGTGCAATCCTTCAGAAGTCTACAAGTTTTAGATTTGCAATTTAGTGTGACCTCTGTCAAAGTTCATAAGGTCTCCATCTGTGTGTGAGTAACTACTGGGCTACAGAAATATGGACCCCTAGAGCAGCTTGCTCCTGACTACCTGCTGCTTCCAAAACACTGGCCAGACATTAGCCTCACACTCTCACAGGATCAAACAGAGGCTAACAGGCAGTGCTTATTTCATGCAAAGTTAGACACTAAACTGAAGTATATTCTATTTGTATTGCAGTGGTTTTCAGAGAATTTTTCTTTTTCTTGACCAGATCTGTAGACTGCCAGGAACAAAATCACATTTGTTAGCCTGACAAGCCATGACATTTTCAACAAACAAACAAAATCCTACACTATATCAGTTCATTTCTCCTCCAGAAAACCAAATTTCACTTCAGCTTCATGATTTTTACATTGTTAAGGCTGAGGCAGAACTGCAGTTACAGTTATGTTCTTCTTTCCTCTAAGCCAAAATATAATAAAATATAATAATCACTGGCTTTGTACCTCTATTTTTTCATTTTGCTTGGCTGTACTTTTCATACAATATTACATCAGTAGCTTCTTGGGTTTCAATTTTTACACCCTATTCTTCAGAATACATTTGTAAAAGAAAGCAGACTAGCGTTTAAATTATGGAGAGCTAATGAAATTTTTAAAAACTATGTATTGATATGCTTTATATAGAACACAAATTGCTGAGGTTCCATTAATTTTTCTAGTTAAATTATCATTATTGCCTAATGAATACAGGAACACACTAAATAATCACACTGTTACCAGAGCTTATTAGCAGCCCCCATTTAAATAAACTCTCATTAAAAAAAATTAAATTATAATCAGAAGAAATTACTCCCCATACTGCCTGTCTTTATTTTGCCTCCTTTCCTTCTTCATTCTCTGCCTTAAAAACTCTGCTAAGTACACCAGACTTTTCATTAACTTAGCTACATACTGTAGCCTAACTCTGAACCTGTCCTCAAAAGAAAACCCAAAGACAACAACAAAATGCAATTTATAGAAAACAGTTTTATAACAGGTTTATAAAGAGGCTATCACACCACATTTTTACTCACTAAAAATCAGAACTTGGAATGCCAAGGCACAAAATCATAGGCAATGTTTTCACTATAAATATTTACTGACACTAAACATATTCAGTGTTGATTAGCCTTTTTACAGTATTAAGCTTCTGTCATCTTGATGCCTGCAAACACAAATCTGCATTTATCCATGTAAACTTAATTGGAGTCCTACATGCCCCTCTGTAGATAAGCAGTTGAATAGACTTAACTTGCTGATCATTTCAAATGGTGCTAAGTGGAACAGAAAGAACATTATCTGCACACTTACTGACTGCAAAACCAACACGTGGAGCACTGGACTAGAGGCTTCTCTTTTTAACCAGCCAGCAAAGCTAAACTATCACCCAACAATTTAAATGCTGAATAAGAATAAATGTGATGAAGCTTAGGAGGTATCTCAGTTATTTCTCTAAAGAAAATATTAAAAAATATTTACTAAGCGCTGCACTGAGCATTATGAAACACTGATTATGCTACTGTTCACTTAAAACAAGAACATTATCGGATTTGCACAGACTATGAAAACACCACTTTCAACATATGAACTTTCCAAGTTCTTGATTACCACCCAGCAAGCCTCCATGTTTGTAATTCCAAAGTTTTCATGATATTCCCTAAAACCCTCAACATTCAACTGTTTAACTGTCTTTCAAAGCTCGTGTTTTGCTACAGCTCACTTCAGAGCTCTGGCTCTCTCCATGTACAAAAGCCCGATCCCAAAAGCAAGGAAAAGAGGAGGTTTTATCTTTAATTTTAATACAAAAACATCCACATAAAATTCTCACATGGGATCAGTGCACCACTGACCCTCAGAGCTGAACATGTATTCCAATTAAAAAAAATAATTCTTTCAGATACAAAAGTCTGGAGCTCGCTGAATTCACACACCAGGATAAAGGAGGAGAAGAAGGGAGGCAAAAGGAGATAATATATGATAATATTGTATTGTAAAATCATACATTCAAACTCAAACTTTTGTAACTGCATGTGGTTCTGAACTTCTTAGTAGGAGTTAAAAGGACCATTATTTACAGTGCTAGCAAACACAAATTAACTTGTGAATCAGTAGAATAATTGGAAGCAGAAGCTAAGCAGGCTTTGTCAAGAAAAGTGAAAGAAAATAACTTTCACTTTTCCTCTCTTCAGATATCCTTTTACTCTGAAGAAGGGGAATACAACACTAGGAAAACTTTATATCTAGAGAAATAACAAATATTTCTTGTTTTTCAATGCCCCAGTTCTTTCTCCTTAATAAAAGGAAGAGGAAAAAAAACGTACAAACAAAAATCTTATCTGGCAAAAAAAAGGTATCTTTTTTGAATTTCCCCTTCTGCACCAATAAATTGCCTTCCTCTTTTACCTGATCAGCCTGTACTTCAATTGCCCTTCCCTCTTTCTTCTCCACAGGACAGTGGTAATCTAAACTACATCCCACAGCATTTTGCTGACAAGCTGCCATTCCTACTCCCTCCCTGTCGACTGGCTTAAGAAAAGGAGAGACCAGGGGCAGCATCTGAGCTCCAAGCAGATGCTACTAAGCATTCTGAAATTATCCCTTCTAGTGATTTTGAACTAAGCTTGTTCCCTTCCCTTCTCCAGTTTTGGTTTCCACACCAATACACTGGGGAATCTGCAAAGGGTGAGAACACAAATACTCTTGCAGAAGTACCCGTTTGTTACCGCTGCTATGCAGAAGTTGTATGACCTGTTTAGGCATTTCTTAAAAGCACAACCAAAAAATCAAAACCTCATTTCATTTTTTAAGAGCAGACAAAATACACTGTTTTTGCAAGTAAATAGGTTTTTTACACTCAAAGATTGTCTTGCTCATAATACCAGTGAGAGCATTTGCAGGGGCTCAGAATACAGGAGATTCTAAAACTGACATGTATACTGACATAGAGAAGTCTCTTCAAAGTTAAAATAATTCAGTAATTTATGATGTTTGGATCTAAAAGCAGTTTACTGTGAAAAGCTTTGTACCTGAAATTAATGGTGCATTATTTTATACATGATAAAATATTAACATTGAAGTTGGGTGTTTTTTCTTGTGCTCTAGGATGACCCTGCTTGAGCAGAGAGGTTGGACCACATAATTTACTGTGACCCCTTCCAATCTTACACATTCTGTGATTCGTGGAAAGCCAAGGTCTTCTCACAACACTAGGTACAGCTCTCCTTTTTTCCTCTAATTAGTGTGTTTACAGTTACAAAAGCTCAATACTGCTTTTCTGCTGCCACTATTCTGGCAGATCTCCACTCAGAGTTAACTTCTACATTTCTCTACCCCTCAAACATTTAACACTTTGCTGGTTTCTATTTTATGTTTGCTTTTTCACCTCATGCTGGAAAATTCCCCCACCCACAGCTGGTGGTTCCCTTATTCTCTCCTCATTTCTACTCCTTCTTGCTCTCTCTGCTGCTTACTCTTTTCTTCAGAGGCTCCTTCAACTCTTCCTTCTCCCTAATGGTCTAATGCATTCCTCTCTACACACAGCAAGCAGGATCTCTACAGAGAAGGGCTGACTTCATACAAAGACTTAAACTTCATGTTATTGCTTTACTTTTGAACGCTCAGGGAAGATAAAAAGCAAACAGAGGTCAAAGGAAAGATTACAGGAATCTGCACTCAAGGATATGACCTATCTGTCCAATCAGACCCTCTAGTGAATTGACAACGTGGTCTACTTGATGCATAAATATAATCATTTCTTTTATTTAAATTGATTAAAATAACTTTCATACACAAACTTTCCAAAACTACATACTGGGATTTATGCATGCCTTCAAATGAACAGATTATCCAGCACCAGAAATGACAAGAGCATATTAAAACTTTAGAAAAGCATATTAAAACTTTAGAAAAGAAGGAAAGCACACCACACCATGTTTACACACACAGGATATACACTGAAAGGCATTCTTTCAATACCTTATTTCTGCTGTTCAAATTAAACCCCCCCAAAATAAACAAAAGGTTCTGAAAAAAAGTACCATAAGAGACAGAAATGAACTACTAACAACAGTGCATGCTCAAAGGAAAAAAATCATGCCCTATCCCACTGAGCAACAGTGCCTCTCTGCTTGACTGGAATCCTGAACTTGTCACTATTCACAAATTTCCCAGTAATCACTGTACAAAATAAGAAATGTCTCTTCTTAAGAGAAATCTGAGTTGGACCCTCAACTTTAATCACCCCTGAATTATACTGCAAGATTCAGAGATAAAAATGTTACCTAATTAGACCCTCTGTCATTCTAGAGTCTCAGCTGAGATTTTGAATTCAGATCAGCTCTCAGTGGAGAAGTGAGTTCCTGTCAGAATAATTTAGACTGTAAAGAACCTCAAGAGATCATTTAATCTAATCCACAACTCATAGAAACGCTATCCTAGACTTTCATCTGCTCCTATTAGCAACAATGGAGATATTTCACAGGAAAAATGATTGAGATTACTTTCCCACAATCACATTGACCCTATCTTGACTCAATCTTGAGTTAGCCATACTCTTAGCATCTACCAGTGAACAGACTGCAGAATGTCTCTCTTCACTGTGTACAAGTTGTCATCAGCCCAAATGGCAATAAAACATTCATGCATCAGGCATTTTCAGAGCACAGCATTGTTGCAAATACCCCTATTTGCTTAATCCTCTATTTTTAACAAAGATATTGCTATTACAGGCACTATACGATGCAGCCTTGGTTGTTTAAGGTCTTACTCAAATTTTGCTGAAGTCTGCTTTCTTTGCAAGTATTAGACTATTTTTAACATTTAATTACTTTAATTTCCTTCATGATCTTGTCATGATCTTGTCAGGAAGATTCAACTGGGAAGGGCAGCTAAACCATGAATTCAAGGCCAGGTAGTATCCAGTCCAAGAAAACAAGTCAATAAAGACTTGTCTGGGGACTTGTTCCCTGTAGATGGAACAGAGCTAAAAAGGAATGGGGTAACTTGCAAATACCCCAAAGCCACAGCAGAGAAACTGAATGTTTTCTCAGAGCCAAGAGACAAAGAGCAGCAGAGTAAGTCCTTGACCTTCACACTGCCAACATGCCTCAACCCAGCCTAGATGAGTCACCTCCTGAAGGGTCACTGTGCTACTTCAGTCCTGGATTCTCTGCTGGGACTGCCATGAATGACATTGTATAGTGGCATTTGCTCCAAGAAGACATTTGTCTTCTAGGAACTGGATAAAAACCACTGATTTCACACAGGTCAGCAAGCAGCCATCAAAATAGTAGTGACTAAAATTCCTTACCAACTTTTCTCTGCTTTGAACTGGTGACACAGAAGTGATTGGGAAGACTCCATCCTCCATTAGCAGTCCCTAAGCTCTGCATTAGATGGTTCTTGACCTGTTACCCAGCCACCCTACATCCCATTCCCATCCTATGTCAGTGAACAAGCATCCTTGTTTACAGAAACTGCAATCCTTGGGATTTTAAATCTCAAATTCTCCCAGTGCACATCATCAGTACAACTGACACTGACTTCAGCTGGTATTGCTTATCTACAATGCTCTAGAAGAGTTCATTACTCACAGGGAAAAACACAGTGTCTCTAAAACACTAAGCAAACAAATGCTGCTTCACAGGATTTCAAGAGGGCTGTGCTGAGAAATAGGGATCTGGAGCATACTGTTCAGGAAGACTGACAATCTATGTACAAGCTCACTATTCAAACATAAAACCAAGTAACTTCAACACTAGGTTTAAAAAACCTATTCTGTATCTTTCAATACTAACAAAAACTCAAGTTGGAAAAGAGTTAATGTGAAGCATGTTACAAAATATCAAGGTAGTTTAATATTTTGTTACACAGAAACCCAAACCCAACTTTGTAAAGCAAAAATATACATGATCATTTTAGGGTAAAAATAAACAAGTTTCTACTAACTACCCTACAAAGAATCATTCACACTAGTTAAGAAAAGAGATATTTTAATATCCACAAATGTTCCATTTTAAATAAACACTGAGAAGAAACTACCAGTTGTGTAAAATTACACAAAAATCTTGGTGGTTTTCAAATGGAAACCACTGGCCACTGCAACTAAAAATGTGTTCTGAAAATTCATCTACTTTTGAAACCTGTAGTACATTACATTTTGTGGTTTGCAGTACTTTAGAAAAAAATTCCCCCTGTAGTTCACTAATTACCTCTTTAAATGTTTTTAATAGACTAAAAGCTTTGTCAGATAGAAATACTACAGAGACATTAGTATGATGAATACATGCATACTAATAAGAAGACTAAAAATCTCAAGAATAGAAATTGGTACTTTTCAGCTGTAAGGTCTCAAATACTTCACAAATATTTATAATCTGTGGAACAGTTATTAGGTACATCTGTGTAAAACACCTAAGCCCAAACAACCAGTTTCCATCCCATATTATAGCACACAATAAAAGACAATGTTCCACACACATTTGCAATAGTCTCATCAAATAAAATACTTTTAGCATCACTTGCTATCAACACAACAGTATGAATCCAGAGCCTCTCTCCATTAATAACAACAGCAACAAATCCCACCTCACATCAATCTAACTATAGCAGTATAAATTTCTCTCTCATATAAATTTACTCAGCTGTTTTACAGCAGGGGTCTACATCAGCACATTGTACTGCAATAGTCTAATGGCTCAAGTTGCACCAATATAAATCTATGTTAGAGTTAGCAGTTCATTTACAATGGTTAATCCTACCATGGATCTAACTACACTGTGGTGGAGGGATGATCATTTTCCCCTAGACAGCTAAATCTTTTGAGTTTGACAGGACATCTGTACCATTCAGCAGCCCAGCATTAATGCCAAACCAAGTTTTACAGAAACTTCACAGAAATTTTTACCTCTCTTATCCTGAGTTGTCCTTCCTGTTTTCCATAAGACATAGAGGAACACCTAAAAATTTCTCCCACACAAAACATAGCTTCCCTCACCAAAACTTAAAAAGATAAAAGTGGTCAGGGCTGATTTACCCCTGCTGCCTGGAAAGCCTGGAAGAATGGCTGCATCTCCTATGCAATCAGTGAGCAAGAGCTGAAACAGCTGGTGATCAACAGCCTACATCTGTATCTGCCCAAACCTAAACAATGACCTTGAAAATTAGATAAATACATAGATATACACAATCCACCACTGCATTGTGATAATATTTAATTGCAATAAATGTATTAAACTCCTAAAAATGGCAATTACTTTAAATTTCTTACAGTACAATTGCCTTTTCCCCCCTACAACATAATGAATTACATGCTACCATTCAGTGAGAACTATGAGTTTTAAGAAAGTTACTTAAGTATTTATCCTACAATATTCAAGAGAAAAATGGCGAAAAAAGTCTCTTTAGAGTTGATGTATCTTCTCAGCTTAATTAACACAAGCTTTTCATTTTTTAATTTGCACTTAAGAAGTGGGAACTTTATTCAATTTGCTAATTACTACATTTTCAAGCTGTTTTCTTGAAAGAGATGACAGCCTATCACACTAGGAATCCAAATTTCTCTAGTTACCTCGAATTACGTAGTTGTCCAAAGCCTCTTCCATTCTTTTCAGTGCTTCAGCTCTATTAGAGCCATAGGTAATCAGCTAAAGAAAAAAAATAAGGTGTTTACATTACCTAGATATGAGATGCTTGTTTCTAGAATTTGAATAGCATTTAAAAATTAAATAGGTTTGTAGAATTTCTGCAGTCATAAGAAACCATTGCTTGACCATTACTGTATTTATGCTATAAAGGCTCCCTGAAACATCAAGAAAAAGCTAAGATCTCTTAACCCACTATAATGAAAGAAAGCCAATCACTTTTTACTTCATAAAACTCAAAACATCTAAACAAGCTCTCAGAAAATCAGACGAGAGGTTCACTATCCAAGCTGACCAGATTCCTAATGCCCAATAAATTCCTAAGACATCCTTTTTGTGAGGACTGAACTGTATCATGTCATATTTTAATTTTACCTATATATTCCCAATGAATAAGAACTAATACAAAGAGACACTATCAAGCATTTCTTTCAATGCTTCTTTTTGGAAGCCAGGATTACTGACATTTACATCCAAGCCAGACTATATTAAAAAAAGATAGATTGGCAGTATCTAAGTCAGACAATAAAGGTTGGTGTTTAAATCAGAATCTTCTTAATTAGAAACTGCAAGACAAATAACTACAGTGTCAAAAGGTAAAAATTTTATTTAGAAGTGACACTAGATTTCCTCTACTCCACATCTTCCTTCACTTCTTTTGCATTCCCTTGAGGCATGTTATGCCTGGCACCTTTAAAACACTGATTTACCAATCCTTTAATACGTCCTCTCGCATAAAAGATCTACGTAGAAAATCAGTACTTCATACTTTTAGAATATTGAGAAACAATGATCAACTCACTTTTGAGATCATGGGATCATAATAAATGCTAATGTCACTTCCTTGTTGTATACCACTGTCAACACGTACCTTCAAAAATAAGAAGTGAAAATAATTATATATTACTGAAAAAAAATTCAACATGAGGATCAAATCTACCCATCAGCCTTAAACCATAACCCCACAAAGCTTATCACATACATTTTTCCCTCTGGAAAGACTCAAATAATTATTTGTTTTCAGAGAACCTGGGAGGAGGGAAGGGAAGCTTTTTTCTTCCCCAGCAAAAAAAAAAGCACTTGCAAATTAGTCTCTCCTTTATGAGAAACTTGACTGTAATCTTTGAGTTCATAGTCAAAATTCTCTTTTGTTCTCCAGAAGATACAGTAAACACAGTAAATCTGATCTAACAATTTCAGTTGTGCTATACTAGCTTCAACTCCAAACACATTCAATTCTGTTTTAATCCCTGCAATAAAATACAGTTGTAATTATTTGTCTGACTGACACCTGGCATGAGGGATGACCCTTATAATCACAGCCTTTCTGCATCTATATGTAATCACATCCCTCATGTTCTGCTACAGCCCTTCCAAGGGCTTCAGTAGGAATAGAAGTAGGGAGCATTCAGCACGAACTTTGGAGCTCTGCTTATCAGCTCCATAGGAATACTGAGCCTATGGTTTTCATGTCTGTAACACTTTCCTTCTCTGTCTCACCCTCTCAAATGTTTAACAATTTTTTTTCTGTTGCTGCTCTTCCCTTGAGGCTTTAATGTTTACACAGCTTTTTCCATGGCTTTGCTTTGTAAGGACACAGCCCCAATTAAAGCTCTGATTCTGCAATATTCATGGAAAAAAATAACACGAGTTCAAAAATTTCTTTTGAAGAGGCTGATTGCTGTTAACCAGCCAACAAGTTAGTTTGTATATTGCTGATTCTTGTTTTCATCTCTCAGTTTGATTTCATCACTGTAACAATGAGGTTAGCCATATAAAACTTTTCAAATGAGCAATTTCTGGCGAATAAATATTTATTAAATTGCTGGTTTTGAGCACTGGAATTCGAAATATTTTTTTTAAACTAATCAAAATAACTCGAGTGATAAATGCATTCTGGGGATCATAAGGATGGAGGGCTCTAATCAAAGCTGTTGAAACAGCAGGGCTCTGATACACTGCATTGTAAAGGGGTGGGAAAGAGGGTCCTGGAATCTCACTTAAATCTTCACCTGTGGGAAGGAACCTTTGTAATAAACAGCAGCTCATCTGTCTGCAGCAAGGCAGAAAAAGGTCAACGCAACGGCTGTTAGGCCTTTAATATTTTAATTTAGGCAATTATCAAGGGACCACATGTAGAACCTCTTGTCTAGAGAATCCACATGAGGGCATGATGATGACTTTATTATCCAAATGACATAAAAAGATACCCTAGCAGGTGTATTCACTTTCTTCAGTAAAAAACATTGTCTGACTAGTTCATAGGACATTATTTTTATTTTAAGAAGAAATTCACTTATTCACATGTTTGTATTCATGTATTTGTAGTTACATATTTACTTTTTTCCCATAGTTATTCACATGTAAAGGCAGCATTGCTTCTGTACCACTTTAATAGATATCTGAATGTGCTTTATCTGTGCTTAACTGGGCTCCCCACTACTCACATCAGGTACATTTAACATTAGCTACTGATGAGAAGGTAGTTCACATATGTCATGATTACAGAAAAAACATGCAGTGTATTTCTCAGCTTCCTTTCTTGCAGCTGCTAAACTATCCTTTCTATACATGGACAGCCATTCTGTGAAAGTCAATGCACATGTTCTCACATTTAAGTAAGAAAGAATTAATTTACCTACCCAGTTCCAGAGAAATCCCCTGGCCTTGACATTCTTTTCTAATACTCAATAAATACACACATAAGACAAGGTATGACATACATACTCCACATATGTCATCTTTTGACAAAGAAAAAACATATGAAAGGTGCATAATTCAGGCACACAATAAGCAGGTTAGTCAGACCCTAAAGTTAACTAAGACTTCTGAGGCTACCCCAACTATATGCTCTGCCTGGCTCTGTTTCTGTTCATACAACACATGTACGTGACCACTACAAAATTCACATTTCCCCTAACCACAATATCTTGAAAAGGCTACAGTGAATATAAACTACTTAAACTACTGCATAACATATTTTTAAAAAATCTGGAGTCCTCTATGGAAGTTAATTTTTGTAAAATAAACTCAAGATGACCAAAAAAATGTCAGCAAAAAAGAAATACATTTACTGTCTTAAATTCTCCCTGTGGTGCTTATATTTTCAGAGCCTGGTAACAGTAGGTGATTTTATAAACTATGTGGTGTGATAGAATTTAATGAATATTGGATGAATAAGAAACCCTAATTCAACAGCTACTCACTATAATGTGCTGAACTTGATAAATAATAGCAATATTTATTACACCTCCTGCATTTACTTCTGTTTAATATAATTCCTTTCTTTTACTCAGTATTTAAGATATTTAGGAAAAGCTAGGGTTAAAGGTCCTGCTGTAGCCTAGAGCTCATTCATATTACAGCCCTAACACTTTATTGATGTTGTATTACTCTCATGCGTTATTACATTAGGACAACAGCAAAATGCATAAAAAATGCTTAAGTGGGGGGGCCTGGGGGGAAGCACAATCTGTGTCTCAGTCCTGCAATGGACTCTTTAATGCATCAAATTCCACTTAGGAACACAAACAGATTCTTGTATTTCTCAATTCTTTGCTATATCTGAGTCTGAGAATTTTCTTTTCCTGGTAAGAGTCATTAAAATACCAGACTACTGCTCACACTGACAGAGAGCAATGCTGGAGCTCTCCAGATATAGCAGAACATGTTGTGTAGGAGCACCAAACATCAAAGCCCACTATCACACATAAGAGGCTGGTTTATGGTCACCTGTCTTCAGCTTCATTATCAAAGATGAAAAAAAAAAGTATTTATGAGCACCACGTTCTAAGGAAATTAGAAACTACATGACACAACAATAGCCATCATATTCTTCCCTATGGCTAAGCCAAACACGGCTCTCACCCAGCCACGCTCAACAGTTCCATCAGCATGGGCAGCTGACACACAGGGATGGTAAATCAGAGCTAACTTGAGACACAGAAGAAATGAACTGCCAATACATTTGGCAATACACATAAGCTGAACTTGCTGTGACACACTACAAATCTCTGCTAATTTTTCTCAAGCCAAATTGTTGACAACTCTAAAACCTAAAATGCAGAAAACAAACACCACGGCACAATGGGCCTGTAACGCTGTACCTTTTTAGCCACATTAATTTTGCTTTTAGCAGCATGACATTCCCAGGAGAGAAATTAGTTTCACGCTAGCAGAAATATATGTATTAAGACACCAAATCATGAGTACCTACATAAAAATAGTTCTTCTATTTTTTAATATGACAGTGGAAGTAAACAGGAAGAGAAAGCCTAGAGACTCCATATGAGCTCCTCAACCCAATGCTCTGAAGCCTCCAGTGTAATTAAAATCTCTTTCTTTGGTACCACGATGGACTACGTGAAGCAATCAGGCATCTCCCACCCTTCATTTTCAATTCACCTCTCCCCCTAAGCACAACTCCCAGCCCACCCCATCTACCTGACAAGTGACAGCCCAATCTGATTAAATGCTTGCAAGGGAGGGGACTCATGGGCCTCCATGACAGGCCAAAAGTGATCACCATGGAGATACATAATTACAGCTGTCAACGCGTCTACTGTCCTGCTGGCATCAATTTGATTGCTCCCAGCAATAATGATAGACAAAGCTTAGTGTGCACTCTCCTACACCCAATCACTTTATCTATTCCGTGGTCCATTTAGCTGACATGCAACATTCACACAAGCAAATAACAGCAGTAAGCAGAACATTTAAGGCATTTTAATTGTTTTTTCTTTGTATGGATGGCTCACGAGCGCAAATGTTATTACATAAAACTCCTGCTGCAGCATTAATTGAAGAAAGATTTGGTGGGACAAAGACTGTAGGGGGTATAGTTTGTCCATTATCACTTGTACTTTCAACAGGTCTCACGTTTGGAAAATTGCAAATTGCAAAAACTTGCAAGGGCAAAATGTTTGACATCGTGTTAGCTATTACAACATGGTGAAAACTTCTAACAGCCACTGGAGTTCTCATTATAAATTCTTATTAAATACACTCTTTGTTTCATTAAAAAGAAGTTTAGATACATCCAGTGATACCTTTTTCCCTCATCTCCTCTTTAAGAGCACATAATGCCTTTTAGATCTTCACAGTTTTTTTCTGCTTTCAGGCTTTGAACACAGCATGAAGCCTTAAAGACCAGAAAGGGTCAGGTCCCTTTGGAAAGTACACGGGCAAAAACAATTTTAAAAGCGAAATAAATCATATATCCAATAACAACTCCACATTTAAGATTCCTCCTGTAATCTCTCAGTATTTTCCGTGCAAGCAGACTGAATAATTGTATTCACAGATGGTACAGTCTCATCATTGCACTGACACAGTGTCACTCATGTATATGTGCACTTATAATTTAAGACTACCTTGATTTTACAGAAAAGCAGTGTATTTGCTCTTTACACCCAGCAGAAAACACTGTTTGCTAAACACCTATTCTATATGGTTAGGCTGTGCCCTGAAACATGTAATAACCACTGTAAGAAACTATTTTTTAAAGTCTACAAAGCTAAACAAAAAGCACTGGCAGTTTCTCACCAGTGTCCCCAGTTCTCTGTGCTTAAAGACCTGACTCAACAGTTCACTATTATTTTTAATGTCCACAAGTACATTTACTAAAGCTGTGTTTGAAAAACTTAAGCTGAAAGTTATAGAACAAACCATTTCAACAAGTATTAGTTCCCTGTTTTACCCAACCTGAACATTTTTAACCCAGTTTGGAACAGTTCACTTTTAAGCAGGTTTTCAAGTTGCACAAATCAGTACTGCCATGTCCTGTCCCCACTCTGGCAAAAAGCTGGAAAAAAGGCCTGGTTTACAAAGCTGCTGAGTATTTATAGTCTTTATATAAGAGAAACTCAGCACCTATGAAAAACCAGAACAAAGTTACTTACATTTGGCACATGCAATGGCTCCTGATACTGAGACAGTTTACCAATGGATGGCAGGCCAAAAGATTTGTAGGGGTCCTGGAAAAAAATTCAACATGAGAAAGCATTAAGCTTTTGCAGATGTGAAGCAGATAATTTTTAAAAGCTTTAAGTAGAACAGAAACTGCTACTGGAATGACTCCGCTTTTTTGCCCAGAATTACTTGTGTCAAAGAACATTTCTTCATCCATCTGCCCCCCACAAATCCAAATAAAGAAATGGAAGTATATAAATTCTCTTGCATCAGTTAAAAAAAAGGAAATAAGTATTCTGCACCAGTTGCAATATACCAAAATAAAATATACAAAGATGACATTTTCATTAGCTGCACTTGGAAGAAGGATGGGAAAGTATTCAGGAGTATAAGAAAAAATTTTCAGAGATAAAAAGGGCAGTTAAAATTTCAATTATCTTAAGAACTCAAACCGATCTTTATGCCACTGGAAACCTCCTACACGTACATAATGCAACACTAATACAAACTTAATAGGAAAACAAAAATATATGGCCTACAGAATAACCTAATTCATGGCAAAGTAGTTGGATTCATTATTCATAAATGCGGGGGGATTTAAGATGAACAAAATAAAAAACCTAAACACCAGTTACTCCAGTGTAAAGCCTACTAAAACTCAAAATAGTTTCCATGCCAGTCACAGGGCAAATATTTATTCTTTATCAAAATAGTCTGGACAACTTTGAATCAGTAGAGGAATTTGGAGGTTAGATGCATGTCATGAGATAAAAAGAAACATAAGATGGTCTAGGTAACAAAACTTCCAACAGGTAAGTAAGGGGAAAAATGTCTCAAGGCGCTGAATTAGTTTTGAAATGCCAAGTTACCTAAAATGTTCCTGAAACTAAATGAAGGAAGATAGACATTCTTTTCCAGCCCCCACCCCTGGAAATGTTCAAGGCCAGGCTCCAATGGGGCTCTGAGCAACCTGGTCTAGTAGAAGGTGTCCCTGCCCATGGCAGGGGGGTTGCGATCAGATGATCTTCAAGGTCCCCTCCAACCCAAACCACTCTGTGATTCAATGACTTTTTTTTTTTACTAAACAAATTTTCATTTTCATGTATCAAAAGTGACACCAAAAAGACATTACATCAAAATGTCTTGATGGTGCTTGAAAATAGGATTTAAATATTCATAAGCTTCTTTAAGGTAAGATGGATTCACACCATAATTATAGTTATTATTTTGGAATGTGCTTTCAAAGTTTATCCTATAAACTGTGGTTTCAGAAAATGTGTAACTTGGTTTTTAATGACCTTCTCAAAAGTTTTACTAAAACAACAAAAATTCTGTAAGACATTGAATTCCAACTGTCTTTTAAAGTCAACAAGTTTCAACAACACATTTCAGAAACTTAGAAAGAGTGGTTAATTCTGGTAACTCCAGCATCATTAAACGTGTACTGAACATGCATGCTTATTTCTAATGGCATTTGCTTACCTCTCTCTTTTATCATCTTTACTTTCAACTTTCAGGAAAAAGCTATGTTGAAACACATACCATATTTTTCATTAAAAAACAAGAACTTGACAATTCTACAAAACCTCATTAACCATTCATGTTACATGCTTGAAATCATGACTTTCAGATGATATTCCTTGATTTCACCTTGGCCTCTGTCCACACCTGGGTATTATTACGCCATAATTCAACCACCTACCCCTCCTCCCCATTACCACTCATTTACCTCAGCATAAACTCGACATTCAACCGCCCAGCCGTTGATAGGAATATCAGCCTGTTTGTGCCTGAGAGGGTAACCCTTGGCAACACGGATCATTTCTTGGACTAAGTCCAGGCCAGTAATGCATTCTGTGACGGGATGTTCAACCTGCAAGGTCAAGAACTGTCAGTCAGTAGGTAACAAAAAGCAACCAATAAAAAAAGCACCTCTCTGTAAACAAACGCAGATAAATAAGAAATTTCACCTGCAAAAGAACAGAGAAAGACCGTGTTTCTTTTCTGGTCTTTTTCCACAAAAAAAAAAAACCCTACTTAAACTCCAGCAACTGTTGTCTTTGCATAAGAACGCAAAAAAATAACTGGGAGCAGCATACAAAAGGAAAGCTACAGAGGTGACCTGGGAGGATTTGGACACTTGTAGGGGTTTTTTGTTTGGTTAGGGGTTTTTTTTTTCCCACTTATTTTAAAAACTCATGCATCCGGTGACAATGAGTTAATTTTTCTTTGTTCGGAAGCTTTTCCCATTCAATTCTGTTTTGAAGAGACTCACATGGTGGCCATAACTATATTTTAACTGAAAATCTCCAAGTAGCTGATAATCAACCCATTCTGCTACACTTAACATGGCACATACAGGAGCCGCTACCAATTTTCCACAAAACCAGCGTAGCCTATATCTCACCCATTCGCCTTCTTTCACTAACCTGTCCTGACAAGCAACCAGATTAGCGTAATCTTGCATCAGCGCAGTGTAGCAGAAATGAGCAGATGGATCCTTCAATTTTCTTTCCCCCCCCTCCAGACTTATCTCTGTTTAGTGCTTAGCATGCACAATAGCTGGGCTGGACCAGCAGAGCGGCTGTGCGCGCTCAGCAAATTGCCGCTAACGGCTTTGGAAGAGGCTGCCCTGGGAATTGCCGTCGCTCGCGCTAACGCGGGATGCGCGCACAAGCATGCACACGTGGGCACACACAGGCACATGCACACACTTCTGCCTTCAAATGGGCACAGAAATAAACACCTTGATTAACTTGAAAAAGCCTTTAACTAGGCATAGGACAGTAAAAAGCAACAAAGGTGATTCCTCTGATCGCCACCACATTGATCGAGTTAAAGGCAGGCAAGCGAAAAGCACGTTCTTCCCACAGAAACAGCTATACCACCAGAAACCATGACAGAACTGCCATTTTTGTTGTAAAATGTTTGTGCTCCAAGCGGAAAAATACCTCAAGAAAACGCACTTTGCAACTGCTTGTGGTGAGATGTCACACTATGTACCTTTTCTGACACAGGAAAAGGTCACTGACCAAACCACTTGTCCTTCTTCCTTTAAGTATACAGTATTAAGGAAAACATTCAGTCATTATAACAACATTGTGGCTTACCAGAACAAGTAGATGCTTTGGTCTTTAAGAAAAAATGCTTTGTAAAAATAAACAGATGGCATCCATAATTAGCCCTGTGTGTGCTGTTTGTTTAGAGTTTCAATAACATTTTAAGACGTTTTGACATAATTTTAATGACAAATCATCACTGAAACAAGCACCTATTCTTTGAAGGACAAAAGTGACATTGAAATGGGAATCTGATTATACAGTTTAAGGATGTACCTTTGGAACTCAATCTTGATTCTACCTAACACATGATACTTTCCAGCATGTCAAGCTTAATAACAGTGTTTTGGGAATCTATGAAACATCTCAGTGTCTGTCCTGCAGTGTTAAATTGAAGCAATTCAATTTCTATTAAGACTTGAAGTTTCTATTAAGACTTGAAGTTTTAATAGAAACTCCCTAAGTTTTAATAGAAAGTTACTTATCACACATTCATATTTGGACTACTTTGGAATTTAAGTTTTAAAAGATTACCTTTCAGCTGGGAACATGTTTGGAATTGTAACATTCCAGATAATTAAAATACTTTTTCTTTTTCCAAAGGCATTTGCATTATTTAGTTATACTGCCATTTTTCTTGGACAGCAATTGGCATTCCAGATTCAATAGCTTCATTGTTGTTTTCAGTTTTATTGTTGATGATCAAAATAAGATGGAATGTCTCTGAAAAGAAAAATATTTTTGTTGTTTGCTTCTTAAGACTCACAAACATTTATTTAATCCATTCTTCAATACAGATCTTTGACTTGGTCAATATTTTCTTCTGTTTCTTCAAAATACTCCCTTTGTGTCTCCACACAAAGCAGCATTCAGCAAATACGTATAGGAAAAAATGTTGAGGGTTTTTTTGGGGTGGGGAGAAGTCCTACTTTATTTTAGGACTCTGCTTCAACTACTACTATTTAGGCATAACATAGACGATTCCAATCATAGCATTAATTTGGGGTTCCACATACATTTGAATGCATTTTCATATTTGTTAAGACTATCAGATGAAATATGGTAGAAAAGAACTTTAATCTTGAAATCTCTATAACAACTATAACTAATAATTGCCTAAAGTAATTGTATCTGTTGTAAAAATCACTCTTATAAGTCAGACTTCAATCACTTCCCTCTTTTCCACTTTCTACTTCAGGTGCTGTCTTTATTCTGCCTGCCTGTTGTATTTCCTTCTATTCTACTTATGCTATCTCCCCTCTCCATCAACAGACTTCACTTGCCAGCATATGGAGACTAAGTCAAGTACTACATTTTTGACAAGATGAATGCAAGTTTGCTCACAAATGGAGCTGAATCTCACTGAACTGATCAACTCCTTTAGCTTTATGCCATACTCAGTTTTGCAGTCGACTGATGCAAGATGTTGCCAGTGAAGCCCAGCCTTTGAAGAGCCAGTGTTGGTATGGTTATACAACAGTAGCTACATTCACACATTACTGCTGACTTCAACACAAAGGGCAAAACCAGACATGTCTGCAGCAAGCATTCTACAGATCACAGCTGTATCAAGGCAGCTGTACCTTATTCTCAACAGGACAGGCAGAAAAGATTGATCAGCAAAAACTCTCAATGAGCCAAAAGTAACACCTTTACTATCTGTTCCTTTACTTATACCAAGTCTGCTCATAACCAGTTGATAACAAGTCATCATTTCAATGCACTTAAGAACAATATACACCTTTAAAAAGTCTTAAGTCTCTGTAAGATGCCATTTATATTCCTGCTTTCAAGTCCACAAAGCTATACCTGCTATGACCAGCAATAGCTATACAGAGTAAAGGGAAAGTGCTTCCCCTTCATACTGGATCTACTGCTCTTAAGACATTACAGCAACCAGATTTCCCATGAGCATTGCAAGTGTTTTTGCTTCACTAACCCCTTCCCATTTATACAGCAAGAGAAACTAGTGGCAAAGCCTGTCAGAAAATAATAATTAGGTCCCAGTTTACAGATAGTAAAGCAGGTATATAAGAGTTGGGGAACCTACCAACATCACAGACCAGTTAGCATCCATCACCAGGATAGTATGGAAAGGCTCCTAATTTTCCTCTTGTTCTGTGACTGCCAGTGGTTTTAAAGCTTTACCATAGCGGGGTTCATCCACAGCTACAAAAACAGTCATGCAGTTTTTATGGACAGTAGGAGCTGAGAATTAAATTAGTGATGACTGTTCCCCTTATATTCAGGGGAATAATTCTGGGACACATTTTTCTCAAGACTATCAAGGTACTCAGATCTAACAGCAAACACTTCTGGACACTCACAGACTGCTCTTGTCCCTGTGTGTATAAGGCATCAAGTTACTCACACACCAGCTGGAACATTCAAGCACACCACATCAGCCAAGAAAATCTAAATTTCAGTAGACTTAAAACTACAGCCTATGTCACCCCTACTACTGTAACTCCCTAGCTGGTGTCATATACCCCTTTACATTCAGATAAATAATCTCAAAACTAACTTTCAACATACACCTCAGTTTCCAGGAAATGTGATTCACCTGGAGTCCCACAGGCTTTGCTGCTGCAGCCAAATCCAGTATCAATTGACCCAAACTCACCAACTTACAGATGCTTCTCAACTCCCTGTATTTCAGTAAGCCTGGTTTCTATTTCTGAGAACTGAACAGCAACAGAAGTGCACACATGTTCTGCTCTTCAGGCATGCAAGCTTCCTGACTACTATGAGCAGGAGCACACTGGGGTCACATCTTTCTGCAAAACAATTCACATGTACATGGGGTTTGGGAGCACACAGCAAAAAAACAGCTTTTCATAAAGGCTACTGAAAAACAGACAATAGCTGGACTAATACACAGAATGAATGGAAAGCAGGAATACATAACTGGGTAACTACAGGCATCCCATATAACAACACTCACTGTTTGTTTTCTGACCTATTAGTATACAACTGAAAACTGAAGGGAATCAGTACTACTAAAATTTCCATCAGCTAAGATGTTCAGGTAGACTTCTTTTATTGTTTCCCAAGTAGGATGTAGAAATAAAAACTAATGCACAGACATTCAGTAAAAACTAGTTTTTTAATGGTAGCATATAACTTTGAAAAGGTATTTAATTGAATTCCTCATAGGAAGTTATATTCCAATAATCATTGACACCTTTTGCAAGGATTTGTTTCTACATTGTATGGGACAGACACATCTTATGTGGCCTATGAATTCTGAATCTTTTCTGTGTTTCAGACAAACAGCACACACTTTAGGTCAACAAGTCAATTAGCTCATAATTTCAACATAACTTTCTCAATTAACATCCTGCACTTGAAAAAAAATTTCTCAAAATTTAGTAACTCTACACAATTTCCGTCCCACTACATGTGCCATGTAAGAAAATAAAGAAACTAGTATCCACAAAACCAATACTTTCTTTCCTAAAGAGCTAATTCCTGTTTTTACTGTATTTAACTGTAGTATTAAAGCTTTCTCAGAACACCTCATTCAGGATGGCTCTGGTCACACCGCAGCTATTCTTTGCTTTACTTTACATCAACTTCACCAAAGCAAAGAAACTAAGAAGAACTAACTAACATTCTTCAAAGTACCCTTTGAAGAATGACCTTTTATTTCTCTACTTATTAAGTAGTCTCCTCTTTCTCTACGTTTTTTAATAGTATTTTATGAGAATTACATGGGAATGTCGTCTCTAAGATATCATTCCATGCCTTGGCAGCACTGTTAATGGCATCTTTCAGATTCAATGACTTACACAAACAATGTTGTTCTCTTCTGTCAACAACAATTAGCAATGCTTTTCTCTAGTTCTTTTGGGAAGCCTGAAAAGCAGACAACCAGTAGATACATAATGGAAGTTGCATTAGGAGGCAAGAATGTGGCAAAAATTTGGTTAACTGTTGTCGGCTGACCCTCTTGTGTGAAGAAGTGTTGTTTGGCAGTAAAATCACCTTTTCTTTCAGTTCTAAAAATGGCCGTGAACAGCTGGTATAAACTGTGTGCAGAATGGATTCTGGTGGGCTTAGCGGATTGGTAATGGGATAAGAGACCTTTCACCTTTAGGTCAGTAGTTCAAATTCAGCCCAGGTTAGCAGCAATTGAAAGTCCTTACCATCTGACACTGTTTGTCAGTCTATTTAAAATGACTGAAGCAAAGTGTTGTCACAGTAAAACAAGAATCCAGTATTAAGAAATATGAAGTCTTTGCAAACAGCAGAAACAGTACAGATTTACTTTGAAATCCCACTATTCTGACTTCACAGAAATCTACTCCTTTAACTCCTGACAGCCTGTTTCTGTGCTCCCATTGTCCTGCCCACCTATCACAAGTCATCCTCCAGGCAGCTCTGCACAACCAAGACAGCATGATCACCGCTTGCCATCCTATGGCTCTGCTATAGACACCAAAATCACCACTTCTCTGTGGCTTTAGGTGGCAATCTGGACTCAGCTCATCACTTTGCTATTTGTATTTTGTTCTTACTGCTACATATAGTGCAGCTACAATATTTTCCAGCACTAATATCCTTCACTAAGCAAGCATGTAACAGGTGCCGATTGGTGATGAGCAAAGAATAGAGATACAATTAAGAGGCTGTTAGAACCAGGAGTTTATAAGCAGTGGAGCACCAAAGCATCTGCAACAGTATTTCCACCTACTTTTAGACATTTTCCTACCATGCTTTTTATATTTTCATGGGTGGACAAACACAAGAAGGGAAGACGTTGCACATAAAAATTCTTCCCATGTCTTACACTAGTCATAGCCAATTTTGCAAAAAGACAACTCTCTGGAATACATAATTTTCCAAAGGTCAGTAAAATCTGATGAAAACCCAGAAAGTGATAAACAAAAGTCTTAGCACTGGGTAATGTTTTATAGGTCTGTGGAAGGTTACTTACCTTACTTTATGCCTTCGAATCAAGTTACTTTAAAAACATTTACATAAAATATTCTTTTGACAACTAACTGTAAACTAAAAACATATGTATGCCATTTGCTCTTAGCAAATCTCTCACAAACATGAGATTATTCTAAAAAATTAATTTTTATTTCCTAAAAAGTTGACAAAAATACTCAAACTGACACATGAAAAGAAAACCCATTGAAATTACCATATTTCTCAACTCCAATCTACACATATTACATTAAGCAAATTCAGTTACATTTTGAGGAGGAAGGCAGTACTCACATGTTATTTAAATCTCACAACTCATGAGGGAGGCAGAAGGTTGGGAACAGGCCTGAGACACAAACATATCAATTTTATTGATTGTAAGCGCTTGATTCACATCACTCATTGTACATTTCTCCGTTTCTCTAGCCAACAAGAGATGTTTCTCATTTCAAGGAACTACAAACATCTAAAATATGGGAAAGTTTCCCTTTGCTGTCACTGTTTCACACGTATGAGGCTTAGCTACACCACACACAAATGTATTAACAGATTTTTAAGTACAGACCACAGACTTCCTTCATACAAAGTCCAAGAGAAACAACATCTATTCTTCCAGTGAAGAAAAGAAGAAACTTTTCTGGTGAAAGCCAGCACTTCTGAAGTACCTTAGGAGATTTTAACACAACTTGGAAGCCAGAAAGGCTATCAGTCTAAGGGGTCAGAAACTTTGTATTGATTGCAAAGCTCTTGATAAGTTGTTCTGGACCAGGACTGCCCTTGATTAGGCTGATGACAACTAAGCAACAGAAAACACACCACACTATGAGCAGCTACAAAGAATCAGATATTCAACATCGGGTCTGCCTCAACTTTAACAGTGGTAACTGCCTAAAAACCACTGCAAAAGTGCCCAGAAGTTCTCTGCTAGCTTCTAGGGCAGACATCTCTTATGTCCTCTTGTACAAAGTAGGAATTAGTTTTACTATGCAATCATACAATCCTCAATCTTATGTCTCATACTTACCAGCTAGCCTCAAAGATGGAAAAAAGCAAATACAACAAAAGTACATTGCCAACAGCAAATAATAAGCCATTCTAGCTGAATCACTTAGAGGCAGTAAAACATCTGTAACAAATTTGTGTAGCATACAAAAGACACAATGGAGCTGATTCACCAATTTTCTTTTGCTTCCCAGTCTTGTATAGTATTGCAACAGGACTTAAAACAAAACCTAAATAAAATATCAACTTCCTTCAAGGTGCTATTTACACTTCTTTTGTGTAACTATACAACAGAAAAGGTATATTCCCAAAGAGTCTCCAAAAAACCAGCAAAATAACAAAATAATTTACCAGAAAGACTGAAAGGCATCCAAAAGATACACCAGAGGGAGGGAGGGGAGATATCAACATGAAGTGCAAAACACTGGACACAGTTTAGTTAGCAAGTATATTCTGCAGTCTGTATCTAAACTAAAAATGCAACAGTGATCTGATCAGAGATTGCTGAAACATTAAAACAGACACAAAATGCATAATTTAGTAGAAATGTTCTGATGATGGTGACAGGTAACTGTGTCTAATGCATGCTGACAAATATCTTAGGAGGCTCATTTATGGATCAGACACCCATCATTTTGGAAAGCTCTTCCAGCTGTGGAGTGTTCACTTCTTGTTCAGCAAGAACAAGGCAAGTGAATCTGTCAGACACTGATCACAGTTAGGAGATGCAAAAGGGAAAAAAAGGACTGAAGCAATACAGGAACATCTGGAGACTATCCTGGTCCTGAAGTTAAAGCTGGACAAACTCCAGTAGAGTTTCCAGGTTTGGCTCTTAACAGTAGGGAACAACCACATTACATTAGTTGCATAACTGTTAGCTGAACAGAAAGTAAATCTTGAGACTTGGGAGAAACAAGAGATCAATTGGGTAAGACTGGGGAAAAATCAGAGACAATTACTACTCAGACTCAAGCTAAAATGCTAATCAGAGACAATAGAAAGACAAGATAGAAGAGGTAGAGAATATCTAAACAAGTACTCTAAGATTAGTAAATTGCTTTAAGAGTTGGAAAGAATGAGTTTGCCATTACAGGGGATTGTCAAACTGCTTAGGCTATATTTCAAAAGGAGTACAAAGTCCTTAAACACAGGATTGTGAAAGCTTTCTTCCTGTCCATGTGGAGACCTTAGAAATTTGGGACTATAAACAGGTACCAGTGGGTATTGCAGGATGAAGACACTTCAAAACAGCAAAGAATGTCTTAAAAACAGCCCACGAAAAGGAGCCCAAGGATATTCCATCACTAATTCCATTTAGGAACTCATGTTCAATAATACTACAGCAAGGAAATTGTTTTGAAGTTCTAGTGGCTTATGTAGAAAACCATAAATTAATTTTCTTCTATGTAAAAAAGAATGTGGAGTCACTGAAGAAACATTGGCTCAAAAACTACAAGATGGGGGAAAGTGCAAATAATATGACCCAAGTGAGAAAATTATTCATAATATTTTAATGAACTATACATTGCCATTAACCACCACTCCCTCTCACTGAATCTAAGGTGGACCTGATAGTGCCTAGCAAAGGCATGTGAAGTGACTGTCATGGCTAATTTCAAAACCACTGCTGTCCTGCAAGGCAAGAAAAAATTTACCAGCAGTCTTCCCCTGGCACAGAAGATCCTAACACTCCCCAAACACTCTTTAATTTCTTTACCCAAAGCATAAACTTACCTAATCATAAATTTACCCAGTTGTTACATAAGGTCATGCAAAGATGTCAGAGGATCTCACGTATGTTCTATCACATACAAGCAGCACACAGGACATAACCCTAATGAAATGCAGCTAAAACAGAATGGGAAGCTTATCAAACTGGTGCCTGATTCCACATTTCAGTCTTTCTGGTGTTATTTAACAAAGCGAGAAAAGGAGGACAAAGGCAACAGAATGGACTCGCTTACAAGTTGAACTCTTCTGGTCTTCAAGAATGATATCCAGACTTCAAGTTATATACTTGCTTCTTAGCTTATGACCAGAAATCCATCAAGAAGTCAAAAAAGTGGTAGAGGGGTTCATCTCTTCACTTGCAGTGCACATTAGAACTGACTACATGAATTGTCACAAAAACCCTTCACCTTGTCAGGATGCTTTTCACACAGTTGCATTCAAGTCACAATTTCAATCATATGCAGATTGCTTAGTGCTTTATTGCTCATATACACATATTGTTTCAATCACACTCCTAGAGAAACTCAGCAAGTGATCACCAAAGTATAAAAAATAAGAAACTTCAGGGACCAGTAGGCTTCAGGAAAACCTCAGAGCACAGTGGCTCACTACTTACTGTGAACTCACAGCGGCACTTAGCAGTGACCTTTTGCAAGGTCTTTAGGTCAAGTGTAACAAAGAGAAAAAGCTCTGAACATTTACTTGAGTGCTGTGCAAGGGCTCACTGCTGCAAAGTCTTGCATAGGCAGGCTTATGTGAGTAGATCTTTTCAGTAAGTAGATCTTTTCAGTGGGAAGTGCTCACGTGCATCAAGATACTTATGTTTAAATCTTTGCAGGAACAGACCTTTAAATATGGGAGAAGGTTATGGTCTGTTTATTTAAATAACACTTTTCTGAATCTGAAGAGTTGTTTTTCTTACCTGAAGTCTAGTATTCATTTCCAAGAAGTAGAAATTCTTACTGGAGTCTACAAGGAATTCTACTGTTCCAGCAGAGGAATACTTTACTGCTTTGGCAAGAGCTACTGCTTGTTCTCCCATTGCTTTTCGAGTTTCGGGGTCTAGAAAAGTGCTGCAATATAGAAACAATGACTTTTTTTAGTTAAAAAACAGTAATTATTCTATCATTTGCTTTTCTGTTTAAACTACGGTCAAAAGAGGACAGCACCATTATTAAAGTTATGAAAACATGTCAAGACTGTCAAATGTATGTCTTTACACTCATATTGTCCCTAAATGGATACACTGCATGCTTCAAAATTACTGCTAGCGTACAGGAAATTCAGGATTAATAACCACATTCTCTAAAATATAAAATAACACAACACTCTTTAAATAGTGAGAGCTAAAATAATGCAAATTAAATGAAAAAAGGACATACAAAGCAATGCAATCTTAGAAGACATACTTATTATCCACATTAATTGCAATACATTCTTTTCCACAAATCTTGGACACACTCAAGGGCACCCAAAGAGCAGCTCAGCTACCACCTTGGGAGCCACTGTGAACACTGCCCAAATGCCAAGGGCCCTCATTTTAGGAGAGCATTCCACAACTTGCACTGGGCCAGTGAATCAAAAGACTCTGAAGTCTTTCTGAAGGCAACACATTTTGCTTGTTAATCTCTTCTGTACCATAAATTCAGATTTACATTAACCTATGCAGATTAGATAGACAGATGGATAGATAGACAGATAGACAGATATGTATTTCTGTGGTATTCCGCCAAAGCCTTGAAACCAGTTGCCCCTCAACCTGATACATTGATTTTTTAATGAAAGAACATGTCGCTATTCATCTTACATAAGCTTGTAAATACACTTCTTATTTATATTTCTGTTTCAACTCACATTAGGCATATAACTCGGCTGTCATTTTTAAAGTACTTTTGCAAGGGAATAGACAGTCACTTCTACCTTGCCTCTAAGTTACTCTGTAAAACAAAACCACCAAGTGTTACATATTTCTTGAGATGGCTTGAACAGTGGGCCCTTATTCTGCAAAGGAGCAATCAGGGGCCCTCACACCTATCTAAAGTGGCCTCAATCCCAGTGAAGGCCCATCTGGAGCCCCAGACTGCTCTCAGACAGAAGCCAGCACTGGGCCAGGACTTATCTTCCAGCACTTACTGTGGTGTCTTTCACTGAACCCACAGAAGAGCTAGAGACTTCTGCCACAACAAATCATATTTGACATGACACAAGAAGTGAGCAAATATCTAGGCAAAGTAGGAGACAGTGGAATAATTTTTTTTACTGGAAAAATGCTACTTCACATCTCTGTCCTTCCAGTGCCCACACAGGCAGATTCTGATGGACCATAAGGCAGGCATTTTCAGATTTTAGGAAAAAATTTCTTTCTTGGCAAACAATGAGACCAACATGAAAAGAAAGTCAAGTCTCATTCAAGAAAGCTGAATGAGATCCTACATCAGATGAAAGGGAAGATCAGAAGACACAAAAACTGTGTCATAAGAAGAGGCACCGGTAAATGGAAAATAGTTTTATAATGCTTCTTATTTTGATACAGTAAGAGGGTAATACATTACATGAAATCAACATTCTATAATAGAATTCAGTAATTTCTGCAGGGCTTTGATCATGAAAGATCAATGAGTGGCTTATGAAGAACAAAACATTCTCAATATCAGCTTCATAGTCTATTTCTAGAATAACCATTATTACTTCTCATATAGATGTAAGAGTAGCTCCCCTTCATTACAGTGGTGTCTTCCCTGTACTTTTTAAATGTAGGTCTGAGATCTCACTGTTCACCTCCTGCTGCAGGCAGAGAATGGAACACAGGTATCACATTGCTAAACTTGATCTCTGCCATACAGTTAAGCTTTACACTCTGAAATGACTGGAGCATCCCTACCATTGGCTTGGTTAATTAACCAAAGTTTTCATATTCCCCTCTACTGCTTTATCTTTCAAACACATTGTTTTTCCCCTTTTTAAAAATGCACTTTTGATAACCAAGGAAACTCTTCTCCAGTCTAATTATGAAAACACAGCATTTTAAACCTGACTTCAAATCTTTTTCTCACACATACACCTGTTTTTCTTTAGACCAAACAGCTGCTATGGCAGCACAAAGGTTACCACAAAAAATTAAAATGTATTCACAAAATAAAAGCATCAAAAAGAAAAAATAAATCAGACATGATACTTTATTCATAAGACCTTCATCAAGTTATTGCAAAGTTAATCAAAGGGAATACAATTGGTTTGTCACTTTGTCTCTACAGCCAGGGAAATGACCGGCACAGGCAAGATGTTATTTCTCCACTTCTAGTTCATCAGATAAGGTTTCCCAAAACATCCTATCACCTTCACTCACAGGCAAAGTTGAGATTTTGAAAAATACAGTTACACCATCCATGGAAATTGACTGCTCAGTTTGGACAAAAAAATATGTGATCAATAACACCCTTCATCTGAAGATTCCACCACACTGCCATGGTGAACCTCAATTTTCTAAATGTCAAGGTCAGCTTCCCTGCTTCAAGGATATTGCTTGTTTAAAAAAATTACTTATCTACACAAAACATTACCCTTTGAGATGTTCACTATGTACTACAAGACCATGAGCATACATAGGCTCAAGGATTTGAGTACACAGTTCTGCCCCCACATCTAAATGGTGCCCACCTATGAATCACACATACAGTCACAAACAGAACAGGTTCACATTCCTCTTAACCCAAAATACTTCAAGGATTTCTAGACAATGAGAAGAAATGTAGAGTCTGACACATATATATGCATAACAACTCTAAGGAGAACTTGTAGATAGAGTCTAATCCAATAATGCACCTTTCTGCTAAGTTCCTGCCTATATACATTCATTCAAATGAACAGAGTACCTTTCGTTTCACACAAGTAGTGAGACAAATTTGCAGTGCTTTAAGAAGCTTTTAACAGGTTCAGAAATTGTTAGATAGGACACATGCTCAGCAAATAAAGTTTTAGAGCACTCCTCAGAGTTACTACTCCAATTATTGAGTAGGATTTCAGTTAATATTCTTGTGCATTTAATTTTGATTAATCCATGGGTTTAATCAAAGTATTAAAACCTTTGATTTTCTGATAAACCCATAGGCCTTGTCTTTCCACATGGGAAACAATCTCTTATTAATCACTCCAGCAGACAGGAAAATACAGCCACACCTTTGTATTTTTTCTTGCCAAAGTACAGTGTCTCATGGCAACTGTCTGTGAAAAAGAACAGGGAAGAATTTGTACAGTTGTAGAACAAAAGCCTCAACTAAGAAACAACACTAGGACTATTAAATGCCACTCATGTCACTCATCTCTTTAAGTGTCAGCCTCTGTGAAATAAGACAACATCATATCCAAAAACGTGTGAAAGTAGAAGCAGATAAAATTATGGTACATCACTGGAAGCTTCGTGCACCACTAACTTTGCCAAGCACAAACTAAAAAACTGGAGATGGTTGGATGTACCTTATTGTCTGTGGTTCCCAAAACAGAGGGAACAACAACTCATGTGAAACTCACCATGTGAAAATGGTACAAGCAAAGTTTTTGTCTCCTATTTGAATCTGGTGGATTGACCACCATAAACACCAGGGGTCCCTTGAATATTGTAACCTCAGTGTGTGAACTAAATGGGTTTCTCTCCTGAAAAGGGGGGGTTTTGTTTGTTGTTTGTTTGTTTTAAACATAAGGCTAAACTTCCCTAGGAGAACTAGAGATACAAACACAAAATGATCCCTTATGGATAAGTTCAGCAGCTGCAGACTTAGATTTAAAAAAATCGTGGGTTACTCCCAAAGCCAAAAGGCACTCAGTATCCTAACTTAAACACTTAGGAAAATGCTATCATAATAGAGTACATCAAAAAAGGCATGAGAGAAGGCCAATGTTAAAAGCCCTAAATTGTCCAAAAGACAAAAAAAAGAAATTTTGCCCATAACATCCCTATGTCCCAGGCCTCGTGAAAGAAAATAAAAAGGTTTGACCTATCTCAGAGTCCTTAATAGCAGCTGCTATTTAAAACAGGAGAAAGGAGGACAGTCTATTTCCTACATCCAGCCATACCAGAAGAGGTGTGTCCAGGAGGCCTTAAGTTATCAAACTGAAACAGCATTCACAGGAAGGGTTAACTTGACATTTTAGGGTCTCTCAGGTGTCTCACAGAAGTTAGTGCTCTGCTTATCTGCAAGTCTTGTAACCCTTTGAAAATTAATGGACTCTGCAGCCAAGTGCAAGTGGCTACAAGGCAGGTAACACTTCCAAATCTGCCAGCAGAAGTCTGGCAGTCTAAAACATTCAACAAAAAAAGGAAGAACAGTTTTCATGCCGAATTTTGGAAGTTATTAACTTGCCCACACTCCTGTAGGGTCATAAGAGGGGATGAGACAACTTACTGGCAACTCCAACAGAGAAGCCCAAGAAAGTTAAAAGGTTGGCATTTCTGAAGAAAGAAAACACTCTGGCTGGCGAGAGAAAGATGCATCACATCACTTTAATTGACCACAGGCATGGAGAAGGAGCAGGAAGGAATAGCAGGCCTTGCCTTACATATACTCATTTAAGTGCTTGGGTACACATACATGTGCATGTGCATTATTTCAGGACCTGAAGTATTCACTTTCCACAACAACACAGTGAGATCGTTAGACATAAGCAGCATAAGGTTCCAAGAAATCCACAAGCACTAGCAGGAAGCATTTGTAAGTGGATTTGTTGGATTTGTACCTTCAGATTTGAACTTTGTTCTTTTATTTAAAATATAGGCCAAACAGTGGCAGTCCTGCAATTATGACTCAACATTCATTAATAAGGAGCCTCTAAAGAAATGTCATTTGGATGATGTGCTTTTACTCACATCCCAAACTTGCATCACATAGTTCTGTATTATAAAAAAATATGGCAAACCCATTCCAGCTGCTGAACATATTACACTGGTAATTCCCACAAGCAGTGGTATACCTGTGTCTGCCTTTCTGAAATCAGAATTTCTTGCTGCCCTTTTTATACACTTATTCCCTGATGACTGCTATGCTACAGAAAACACAGCAAGGCCATTTCTTGCATAGCAGCAAGGAATTTCAGCTTCACATTAAACCAGTAAGATTAAAACAATTTTGCACTTTTGAGTTACTAGACACCTACATCTCTAGTTCACTACCACTAACGGTACTAAAAGTGATGCAGAGTATTTTGTACTTCATATTCCAATTAAAATGGAAATGTACACTATTATGTGGCCTCTACACAATTACTCTAACAGTCAAATACCTGTATCTGTGGTAAAATTCATACTTATTTCATATTTTACTTGACAAAGTATACACAAAACCATACCACCTACAGCAGATTGCTAAGATCCAAATCCATTTTATACATGATCATTTTAAAAATTAACTACACAACACTAGTTTTCTTACAGAAAGACACTGTAAAGCAAAATCAAAATACCCTCAAGAACAACACCAAAATTGCAGTATGGTCAAATGACTGTAACAAACATTTATTTTCTTTGTGCTTTTTAATAGAATAAAAATTTCCTGCGTTTGTACAATAAATAGAACCAGCAGGCTTTCAAAAGTGCTTTCAGTTACTATGAAGTCACATCAAGAATCCAGTATACACACCTTGGTGCCTCCTCCACAACCTTCTGGTTTCTCCTTTGAATGGAGCATTCTCTTTCATTCAACCACAAGGCATTGCCATGTTTATCTGCCAAAACCTGAAACAATAACACACTGCTATTAACAAACAGATGTAAGCATATGGTCTTTGGGCATAATACTGTTCTGCAGTATTTAGGGTTTGGGGTTTTTTCCCAATCTAAAAATAAAGCTTGAGGGGGAAAAGCTCATGTAGGAAATTAATTATATGTGGAATACTAATTGAACATTCCTTCAAATTTTGAGAAGGACTATTCTAAAGCCTCTATGTACAATCTGTACATAGCAAAACACCCTCTCACTTCAAAATTTTATTTCTGAATATTAGGGATCTTCTTACAAAAGGCTGAAATAAGATTAAAACTACATTTTCAAGCATTTTAAATTGCACTGCATTACAAAATTAAACAAAAGCAAAATATTGCATTGACAAAAAAAATCTCAAAGGTTGCCAAATTTTGCTCCTGAATTACACACAAAAGCTTTCAGAAAAAAATGTCTAATGGAGCTTTCTTAGTAGGCAAACCACAATGCCCTGTCTTTAATGAAGAAAAAAAATTTCAGAAACTTTGCTATCCTTCATTAAGGAGAACAAAATTTGCACCTCCCTTAGTACTTTCAAAGGAAATAAAAGCAGTAGTTTCAAGATATTTTTTTTAAAAAATCAGTAACTACAGCTCTTGGCTGCAGCTTCAGTTCATGGAAGAGGTAAAAAAATCAAGTCTCTAGATCCAACTACATAAATTACATGCTAGAAAAAAGCCCACAAGTTGAGCATAGCAGAACTCTTAATTGATTCTGCAAAGTAGAGGGGAAAGTAAAAAAAAGAACTCTGTCCCTTTATGAAACTGATGGTATGATGCAGCCATTTCCAATAACAAATACTAGATTTGAAGATTCAAGTAGACTTCTTCCCATCTTATGATGATAACTCTACACTTATTCTTAGAACAATTTCTTTTAATACAGACCACACCTGCTCCCTTTCTTCCTTATAAAATTTTTCTTCTAACCCATTTTTTTTCCATCTATCTTCCTGCTCTGATCTGCGGGAACCCATGCCAATATTCATGCTTCATTCTTTAATAGCTCAGTCCTACACTGAAAACTGACAAGATAAAACAAGGAGACAATCTTCCTCAAACTGTGTGAACTCAACCATATCTACTCACATTTGTGACAACGAATCTGTATTATTTATTATTCCTTTTAGCACCACAGAGCAAGTATGGCACAAGGCAAGATGAATTCCTGCATCTATGACACCAATGGCTGCTAAGGCGTGAAAAATCTGAGTAGATGTGACTGAAAACGAGGCAGTGAACTCATGAAGACAACTTAGGTGCACGGAGCAGCATCAGATCCAGGGTGCTCTGTGCCCTGTAAGATCAGATGTTTTCCCTCCTCAAAAATTCTGTTGTGCTCTCACAAATTTATGGAGCTTTCTAGTGGAAAAAGGAGTCTAGAAGACTGACAGTTTTAGGATTTTGTAAACTACAGCACTTGCCAGAGCCCCCTTTCCTGTCCAGAGGGAGGTTTAGCAGCAGCAGTGGCACCAGGATGCTCCAGCCAACTGCTAGATTCCCTAGCTAGGGACTCAACACAAAGAACAGCGGGAAAAAGGAAAAGGGAAAAGGGGTGCTTCCTACCTAAGTGCTCACTCATCCAATCCAGATGAGTGGAGCTCTACAAACTCATGGGGCCCTACAAGAAATCGTTTGGAAGGTACAAAGATTTTTGGACTGATTTTTTGTGGGGGTTATTTTAGTATTAAAGCAGTACCTCTAGAGCATAGCATAGTACTTGATGGAAAAATCACTGTCCTGTAAGCAGAATGATTCCTTGTGAGCACTTCTGCTTCACTGTTAGAAAGCCTACAACTTTCCACAGAATTCTGTCTCATTAAAACAAACAAAAAACACTGGAAAATTACAATAAAAACTGGTCACTGTGCTTCTCTCCTCTCTCTCTGTATTTTTCAGAAGAGGATAATATATTTTTTCAATCCAAGCAGTAATTTTTCTTCCACTTCAGGACTTCTTTCATATCCTACTAAATTTCATCAACTGGATCTTAAAAGAAATGTTTTTCTATTGTTAATGGGAAAAAAAAAGACATGCATGAACATTTACTATGAGAAAGTAATTACAAATAGAATAAGCCAACAACATCTAGCATTAGGCTTTTATTTTTATTCTGTGTCCACTGTTTCCAGTAAAAGAAACTAGCCATAAAACAATTGTATTTCAGAAGACATTTGCAGCATTCCAAAATCATAATCTCTGAGATGTTGTGAGATCCAGTACACATCTCACTAAAAATGCATGTCCCAGCTACAGCTTTTGTTTCTATTATCTAAATATTCATAACAGAAAATGTCCATTTTGCAGGATTAGATGATTAGGACATCAGTATATGCTATGTACATCTACATGCATTTGTAATAATAAAATTAATTAAATATTATGTAGTGGAATCCCTCCTACATGATTCAGCTAAATTCTGTTTCCAGTTGTAGGACTGTTGTCTGGCCAAGTAGTAGACATTCCATGTACTCTTACTTTAAGCTTTTTATCAGATACTTCAGGAGAACAAGACTTCAAATCAGTTCAAGCATAAAGTGTATTTGGACTCTATTTTCCTGTTAATTGTTTTAGTCTTTTCTCATGTTTTACAAAGTGATTGTTTTATAGCTAGACACAGGAAACTTCTTATTTAACAATTTTAAGTACCATTGCTTTGGAGAAATATAAGAAAGCTAAAAAAAAGTTCTATTTAAAAGTCACTGCTAAATTAATAAATATTTGGCATCTGGTCTCAAATTGTTTGTATATTCAGCAGTTTGAAAATGAACCAAGGTCAACGTCCTAAAGCTGATTAGAACATGAAGTTAAAATGATATGCTATGATATTGTTAGAAGGTACCATCAAAGTGCTTGTATAAGGAAAACAACATTCACGGTATACCCATTATAAATAAAACTATAAATTATTAATAGCAAAGCCATTTTATTGAATTTATTCATCTGTTCCTAAATACAGCACTACTTAATTTTTTGGGTTAACCCTTTTTTAAACCCAAAGGAATCAAGACAATGTAAATACTGCCCCAAACTCATAGAATTATGGAGGAACCAATCTCATCTAACTTTTCTCATTGAAGAATCAGCAGGAACCTGCTGAATCTCCCAAATCTGCAAGGACTGAAAGAGATCTCTAAGGTGCACTGATCCGCATAGACAAAAAAAAAGACATATGTAGCCAAAAATTATTAGCCGTGGCAAGAGAATACAGAAAGATGCTCTAGCAATCTGACCTCTTTGAACCCTAAATCAATGCTGAAACTGAGTTCACTCTGTACCTTTCCATGACTTTCAATAGAGAATAAGGTTCCATTTTTACACCATTTCTTCATTTTGCTGTTAGACTGTTTACAGACCATTTCTTCATTTCACTCTTCCTTCTTCCCTTCTACTCCTCTCTGCTGAGACCATACCAGGAGCACAACATCCAGCTCTGGAGCCCTCAGTACAGGAAAGACATGGGCCTGTTGGGACAGGTCCAGAGTAGAGCCACAAAAATTATCAGAGGGACTGAACACCTCTGCTGTAAGGAAGGGCTGAGAGATTTGGGGTAGATCAGCCTGGAAAAAAAGAAGGCTCTGGGGAGATCTAACTGCAGCTTTTCAGTACTTAGATGAGGCTGATAAAGATGGAGACAGGGCCTATAGTGACAGGAAAAGGGGTAATGGCTTTAAACTCCAAAACAATATATTTAGACTAGATATAAGGGAGAAATCTTTCATTAAGATTTGTGATAAATCTTAGGGAGTGATAAAACAGCAGAACAGTTTACCCAGAGAGGTGGCAGATGGCTCATCCCCAGAAGCATTCAAGATCAGGTTGAACAGGACTCTGGGCAGCCTGATCTAGTTGAGGATGTCCCTGCTCATTGCAGAGGGTTGGACTGGATGGCTTTTCAAGGTCCCTTCCCACCCAAACTACAATTCTGTGATCTGCAAGTTAGCCCCATAGGAAGTGTGAAGCTGTGGGCATACATCTGGCAGAGTGAAAAATGCTTAATATTTCTCTCTTAGAAATCATTCCACACTATAAGTTTACTGTTGTTGTTTCACTCAGTTATTGAGCTCTCACTA
Organism: Ammospiza nelsoni; assembly: GCF_027579445.1. Classification (NCBI taxonomy): domain Eukaryota; kingdom Metazoa; phylum Chordata; class Aves; order Passeriformes; family Passerellidae; genus Ammospiza; species Ammospiza nelsoni. Next base: position 80,766,285 of record NC_080634.1, on the reverse strand, counting down.
CTAAAAAAAAACCAACCACCTTGTGCCACAACACAGAAAGGGTTTAGATTTCGCACTAAAGTAAATGAAATTTCTGTGTAAAAAATAAAATTTCTGTTGAGGAAATTAATATGCTCCATAGAGATTTCTTGTCAGGAAATACCTCAAGGCTATTGACAAACACAATCCAGCTACCTACATAAGATCAAACATCACAAATTTTGAAATCATGATTTTGTGAACAAGTGCCTAAAAGAAACAACTTTTGTTCTGCATCAGCAGACTTAACTCTAAATCAAATAAATGACAGAAATGGAAATAACGCAGAAGTTAAAGAGAATACACCTGATTTTGAACCAGAAATTTCCCAAAATGGGACACAAATCCTCCTCCCGAGTTGCCAAGTAGAATTAGATACTTCAGAACAAAATTCCAAAATACTGACAAAACCACCTAGACCTGGCAACAAATTGTTAAGCATCATTAGGCAGTTGTTGAACTCCTACATCCTCTGCTGCACTCAAGCACTCCAACAGGATCCAGAGTTCAAACCTCCAGCCTTAGGACAGATGCCTATGACATTTTTTTCTCCCCCAACAAACTGAGCACAGTTCACAGTCTTCCTGCTAAAGAAAGGCTAGGGAATAAAAACAGGAAGGCTGTATTGTACATGATAGCCATGTAGTTTGAGCAATGACCCAAGACACCGGAAAACACAAGACTCTAGGCCTTTTTTAGTGGAGTGTTTGAAACATTTTGAACTTTGTTTTATTTATGAGTTCAAATCTCATTAAATAAATACACAATAATTACTAGTAGCAATAATAATAGTACAAACCTGGATTTCTATGTGACGAGGGTTATCAATGAACTTTTCTATCAGTAAGCGATCATCACCAAAACTTGAAGCAGCTTCTTGAGACGAAAACCTAAAACCTTCCCTTAAATAATGAAAAGAAAAAGAATAATCTGTATTTAACAAGTCCTGAAGCATACAAGAACACTTACTAATTTCAGTAAACAATCAATCTTCACTAATCAACACACATCCAAAGACTAAGTCATATCATTTGCAATTGATTCTGTAATCAATCCTTTTTGACACGTTTTTGCCAAGTCAAAAAAAACCCCAACCAACCACAAATAGAACCAAAACATTCTCAAAGCACAAAAAATTTCAGTGTGTTTAAAAAGCCTGAACATTTACTACAACTATGTATTCATTTTCTTCCACAAAACCAATAAAATAATTGAATTGTAAGTACCTGTGATTACCAAGTACTTGCTATACAGAAATAAATGTGAAGTTCATCATTACTTCCAGCACACAGCCCTCTTAACATTCAAGAACAGCAGAAGTTGGTTAATTCTGCATTAAAGAACTGCAAATACAATATTTCAGACATTGCAGATTCCAGCACAGAACACAACCTAAAGATGCAATATTTGACCTCAAAGAACACACCAGTTGTATTATTAGTTTTTCCCTGCCTTAAAATATAAGGGAATGAGTGTTGTACAGAGCATTCTGTACGCTTCCCTCTGTTTCTTCTCTTACACCTGTAGTTAAACAAAAGAAATATTGCAAGCTACTTTATTTATTAATTTTCTTTAATAGCAGAAAGAATACTCCTTGAGTCATAAGCTCTGACAAACAAGTTTATCAACAGCTTTCTCAGGGTGAGACAGATCATAATGCAGGGACCCAAAGGCTTCACTGAAATTTTCTACAAGCTCTGTAAGTCACACATTAGTGAAAGCTTGGTCAAGTTTCTGTGTGACTGAAACAGCATCCCTGACATCTGTGCCCAGAATAAGAGCTACAGCACAACTGAGTTGAAGTTTTTATGCTTTCCATATCTTGCCTGTAGTTAACCCAGACCATTGATTTGCAAAATAGGTAAATTTACAGTAGAGAAATGTGTATATTTCAAAGTACATCTTCACACTTTTTTCAACATTGTGGGATAATACATGTTGTAATTTTGAGAGATTATACCTAATGTACAACTTTGCTAAATTCATACTTAACTTCAACACATTTAATTACCTAGTAAAGAGAAAAAAGGGACATCAAAAGTAGTGATTCTGTGCACTACCTGATCTGTCAAAAAAAAAAAACAAGTGCTGTAACAAACAGCCATACATAGTGCTTCTTATTGAAAGTGATTTACAGCTATTTTAACTCCTATATCAAAGGCTCTGTTTTGTTTTGTAAACATTTTTGTGTCACATAGTTTTATGCATAATTATTCACAATTGACTTTCTTTCACTGAAGCTAATTAGAAATCTAAACTGCAATACTTGTTAAAAAAAGACAGGTGCCTAATCATCTCATCCATACATTTGCAAATCTTTTTAAATTACATATAATAGGAATTAATATCTCAGATATTCTGACCTTGTTTTAGCTTACAAAACTGTGCAGTTGTAATTGGGCAACAATAAAAATTAATTCCAAATAGATGTGAGGAAAAAAAATTTAAAAGAAGCAGCAGAACAGGCTTTTTAGGAAGGCTGTGTAATCTCAGTGCAAGACCCAATCAGGTGGAGCTCTAAGCAACCCGTTTAAACTGATGTTATTCAGAGGATGAAGCTGGATGAGATGCTGTCTCTAGATCCCTTCAAACATGCACAATTATAAAGAGGAAAAACAGGATCTCTCTAAGGTTCACCTCTCTCCCTACAGTACATTTACTCACACTGAAGTTTAAGCTGTACAAAAGCATTACTGATGTTGCCACAAGCCTTCCTGTGGTTGTCTCAAGTGAAACAGCCACGCCAACTTTCTGCCTCCAGCTCTAAATCAGCAGTGCTGCTTTAATTAAAACAATTTTCTTTCGAGGCAGTCAGACACTAACAAAAGACTGTACTCATTATGTAAAATTTCAGTTTTCAAAATCAGGAAATAGTAAAAGAACATTTTCTTTTTCTTGTCAAGGCCAGCATTAGAAGGACCATCTAATTAAAAAATAGATGTTTGATAGCCATTAATATAGTAGCAGCCCTTTAAAACCCTGAGAAGTAGCCAATAGATACTCAAATGTTGTTGACTTCACACACAGAACCAATATAGATTGCTTCAGCTTAACTCCAAACTAAAAAAACAAAAAACAAAAAACAAAAAAAAAAAAAAAACCAAAAAAAAAAAAACTAAAAAAAAAAAAAAAAAAAACTAAAATTATCTAGTCACAGCATTTTACACGTGTAGATGGCATGAATATGTGAATGAGTGGGTTTTTTAAAAAATAGGGTTTTAGGAAAGACTGTTCTTTACTCATCCAACAGATTCCTTCCCCTTACTTGAGCAGCACATAGGATGCAGGACAGACCAAAGATGACAAGCCCATACACTCCTGTTTTTGCACAGTACTTTGAAATGCCAAATGCAATGCTTTGGGAAGATAATAAAGTTAATGCATAGGCTTGTAATAGGTAATAATGTTGCGTTTTAAAAAGCATTGTCTTCTTAGACCACACACTTCATATACCCTCTGCTTTAGGAGGTGGAGGATTCAGAATGATTTTGCTAATTATTATTCCACATTAATATCTTCCAGTCCCACTCCTCTTTCCATTCACAAGACCACAGGAACAGAAATTATAAGGAGTTCTTGGAATCTGAGAGCAGATGTTTGATTTTTATTCATAAAATTGGCATAAGCACGAAGAAAGAATTTCAGAAACAGGACAATTTACATTTTCCTATTATTACATGTTAAAAAACAAAATCATTTCTCTAAACATCTGCTGCTGGAAGCTGCCTTGGTAAAAACTTTCAAAACATATACCCACTAAGCATGCAAGACTTCAATATCTACGAAAAGTTACAGAAGGCAAGACAATAGGGGGGAATTGCTAACACAAAGCTCCAAAATTTTCAAAGGTAACTCTTAAATTATTTAGTACAAAATTCCAACTTGGAGGTTATCATGTCTGCAGCTGAAGCTGCTAGCTAAAGACACTAATTTCTATCTGCAAATTCACAGAGTTTAAAACATGGGCCAATAGCTCCTGCATGATGACCTCTGACACTCAACTTACAAGCAAGTAAGTGCCTTCACATCAAAGACCCATCACAACCTCTGCCAGAAAATTTCAATCTGTTCTTTGGAAAAGACAGAGTCCTGAATTTAATACCTTTTCAGAGCTGCCAGGCCACCTCTTGGAGCCATGATGCCTAAAGGTTTAGTTAGATGTACAATTGCTATGAGCATACTGGAAGCAAGAAGCCTTCAGTTTCTGCACAAAGAGGGAATGACACAGATGAGGTGCAGATATCAGACACATGCCCTGGTCATGCTCTGCTGTACTGCATCATGAACTACTCATTGCCTGTGCCTGGAAACCTTTCAGATCAGGTTTGCTGGGGTGCAACCACAGAGGCTCTTCACATGCAAGACCAGAGTTGGGATGATCAATGACTCAGTTAAAAATAGGTTTAGATACAGAGCACGACAGAACTTTCTCAGGCTGAAGGAAAAAAAAAAATCTACCAACCTGAACTTAAGGTAAACTGCTTTTCAGAAATCTGCCCTTGATTTTTCAATATAATTTCAAGTGGGCATCTATTAGGTGAAGAAAAGGCATGCTAAATGACGCTTCTACAAACCAAGAAATCTAGCTATGGATTACATTAAAGTGAACACAGGGCTATTTTAATTTTAGATGTGGGTCAGTGGCTTGAACTGTACATAAAAATTCAACTCTAGAACTTGACCAAAATTAGGAAAAAAGCAATAAAATTGAGGACTGGGAGGGACTCAGATCTTAAAAAACACAACAGCAGCCCTACACAGAGAGGGGGTCAACACTGCAGACTTCCACAGTGAAGAGCATGTGAAGAGCTGTTTCAAAAAACAAATTGCAACATTGACAAAACTGTACCAGTATTTCTTTTAGAAATACTAGCTGAAAATTAACAGAAATCTTAGCTATAGCAGTAATAATAATTATTATATTAATAATATATAATATTATATAGATAATAGAGGATCTAAAACAATTGTGATCATTTGGCATATATAAGGGACATGAAAGATGAAGCAGTAAGTTACCACCGAGAACAATTCTGTGACAGCAGTATTTAAGTTCCTCAGATCAGTCTTTTCCACTTCCAATGGCTATTTCCACCACCATGCCACAAATAATTTAAGGTTCCTTATTGTACACAAAGCCAGTTGAAACAAGGAAGGTTTTCAACTAGCCTGAAAATCCAAAAGTATGTTTCAAACAAGGAGAATCTTCACCCAGAGGGTGGTTGGGCACTGGCCGTGGTTTCCATAACCACAGCCTTTCTCCAAAATAAGTTAGCAATCATGACTTTAGATCCACTTTTATTTTAAAACATCCCCTTTTATTTTAAAACAGTTACTTTAATCAAGCTCCTTTGCTTCTTTCTGAACTAAACAAGAAATGAACTCCTTCCTTTCAAGTCCAACAGACAAACTGCTGCCTGCACAAGATCAAGGCAGTAATTTTGGATTCTAAAGCAGTAGAAACAAAGTATCCTTTTAAGAAAGAAGGTTATTCTAGATCTTCATTCTAATGCACAAAACATTATTTTCCTATTTAGATTTGAATACAAATGGACTACATAGAGCATGGTACAAATAAACCCATCATGTTTTCTTTAAATCTAAAATTTAACTGCTAGACATTCATTATTCCTTCATCCAATTTTTAGGTTTTGACAAACAAAAATTTAACAGGGGACAGAAAAACAACAGAGAAGTCTTGCAGGTGGCTAAATTAAACTAATGAAAATTTCAGTTGTACTTTGAGTTTACTCCAGCACATGTGCTGCTCCCTCCATGCAGAAAGGAAACCATTCCAGTTATTTTGGATCAAATAGGCTTTTCATTACAAGTTTAGAAAAATCAGAAAATACATGTTTTTGTAAGATCAGCAGCACATGGAGTTGAAATCAGGCTCCCTTGCTGCCAGAACATCAGCAGAGAAAGGATTGTAAAATTCTGAGTCAACAATGCAATGTTCAGGATTCAGACAACCAATAAGACATGAAAACATCTGTGTGTTGAAACATGTGTTCTTTCAAAACAGACAAAAGTACAATAGTTTGCTGATACAAATGGTTTAAACACAGAAGTATGCAATTTATTAGAGCACATTCTGGTAACACCGTATGTGTTCCCACGTATGAATGATCAGACTCATCAACTTTAACAGAACTAATGGCATGCATTAATGTTTGTGAATCAGGGCCAATAAATACTCTACCTAACACAGAGAAATTAAGGAATCAGCATTCTGAACAGCATACAGCAAAATGTTATTTACAGTCTAACATTGGACTAACAGCAGTTGTAAATGTTGGTTTTTTATTCAAATTAATGGATGATATTTTGTAAGGCTTATGCAATAATTAATTAGAAATAGGCACACGCAAACTTCCAAAGTATATTTCTCACTATGCTAAAGGGAGAAAACCAAATAATATCCAATTTCTCTGTCTAACATTTCATATCTGCTCAACTGTCAACTCACAATGGCTTAATGGGACTTCAGTAACTGCAGCATTCATCAAGGCAAGCTTTTGGACAGCATCTCACCTGGTCTCTTCATCATCCCAAGCGATTCTCATGCCTTTCCCACCACCACCTGCTGAGGCCTTGATCATGACAGGGTAGCCTAACAGCGGGGAACAATTAGACAGAAGTTCAAACTTTGTTCAGTTGGTCAGAGGAACATGACAACTGACCACATGTCCAATAAAGCCAGTAGACAATAACTTCGTTTATTAAAACACTTTGTTTGCAGGGAGAACAGAGGAGAATTTTTTCTTTTCAAAACTTAGCTGTCAGTGCAGTAATTTCTACAGCCAAGAAAGGCTGTCTTCTCCAATTCATTTATACCAAAAAAACACTGAATGAATTATTCCCAAATAATGAAGTGATTTATGAATAAGGCATTTGACCTTCTTAAGCTCACATTTCCTTAGGAAATTTTTTTTTCTTTTATTGCTGCTTAAATAATATTTTTAATTAATAGCAAAAATTAGTCGACCTTCATAAATTAAGTCTAAAGATAGAGTAAACAAATGTGCATCTTTATCAACACTATTACAGCACATTTTAAACAACACAGCAGCTTGAGAGCTGCGCTGCTTAGATATTATGTAACAGTATCAGAACAGATTACTTTTGTTTACAATTAAAAAGTATTCTTCCCAAATGTACATGTAGTTAAAAAAAGAACATAAATTTGTCAGCATTGTCCATAACCAGCAATACCTTACTCATAGAGTAAGCTACTGTAATACAGATATGAGGCAGCATCTTCCTTCTCTGAAAACTAAAAAAATTACAGTAACAAAGCACACAGTTTAAATGCAGATTTGGCAATGATTGTTTATCTTTTATTACAAATAATTTCATTCAAAGCAGCTTCCTGATACAACTCCATCATACCAGAGAATATCACCTTTCTTTACATGAACATGCAGAAAACTAAAAATCAAGGTTCTGATTAAAATGCTTTTGACATTTCTAGGATAGCAGAAAATTCTTAATGCCTTTGGTCTCCAGAATATTTAATGAAAATCACAACATAGGCAAATATGAGATCATCTGATATCATCTGCCAAGAAGAGTCCATCAGTCCTTGAGAACTGAAGATATATTGTGTAAAAGGCTTTGATCTGGGGACAGAAAGAGACAATTGAATATGGTTCCTAAAAGTGGTCCAGTCTACTGTCATATGTGTTACTGATATTTACGGCTTCTTTCTGGAATGTAGATCTACTCTTGCTCTGTTAAGTGACAGCAGTACAATATTCCCACATTCTCCTCATAGTGATCTAACTGAAAGGAGGTTCAGGAGAAGAAAATGAAAACCAGCAAGATCTGGAAAATCTTTGTTTTCTTAAAAAGTCTGAAATGGATACCAAAAAAAAAAAAAAAGGCATGACAGAAGCATAAGGAACAGTAGTGTTGATTGGAAGGCAGAAAAGCAGTAACAGTACATGAGAACATTAAAATAACAAAGAAACGGGGAGAAAAAAAATCAATAAAATAGTTTCCAACTTAACACATTATTAGACTGTGAAACCCCAGGCTGTAAAGCATTCACATGGCTGAAAGCTGTAAAGAGGTCATAGTTAAGCATATGTAGAGCACAAACCAAGCTCCTATAGGCATGGATTACCAAAAGGCTATAAATCTCCATGCCCTGGAGTCTAAAGTAGTCTCTTATTACAACATGCAAGATTAAGACCAAGCAGAGCCATGCAAATAGCCTTTCTGGAGTCTCTTAGATTTTCTTGTGAAGTATCTGATACTGCCCATAGAAGGGTACAGGATAAGCCACAGAGTAACAATTAGCCTGATCCAGGCCTCTCTAATCCCAGAGATTAAGGGGTAAACTCAAAATAATTCTAGATTACACACAGCAACAGTGAAGTTCAACCAATTTTCATGAAATGCAGTATATGCAACACCTAGACAAGAGCATTTTATTGATGCTGTAAGGTGCAACTCCAGATCCCTGGCAGCTGCCAGGCTCCTACACAAGTCACTGGATATCTTGAAATAAAGCTAAAAGCACATCTTGTATAACTTCCATGCAAGAAATGAGATTTTACTGGATAACACTAGTGAATCTCTGGCAATACTATCACCATCTGGAGACCTTGTCCAACCCAAAAGCTGCAAGAGTGAAATTTTGAAACAAGCACTGTTTTATGCCTTATTATGGCAAATGCACTACGGCAATTTCCATAATTTAATCTTCAGTGTTATATGTACTTGAAAAAATCATCATTAATTATGCTACCAATTTCAGTCTAACAATATCAGTCTCTCGAATGGTTTGCTGATTTTAATTCTGTAAGCATAATCTAGTCCTAATTTACTGTTCTTTAGTTTCCAAAGAAAAACAAACAGGCATATCAAAAATGAGCCTTGGTAAGTCTTTGTATGCTTCAAAATGTAATTCATCTATCACAACTCACATGGTTAAATTATCAGTGAGTATACATGGGTTACTAGTATCATTCACCAAGTGTAACACCACTTTGCTTCCACTCCCTCCCACCTTTTATATACAGTGATAACACGTCAGCCAGGCTTGTAGGCAAGGCAGTTAAAGGCTCCCAAGAGCCACTATATAAGTAAAAATCAAACAGGTTTTAAAAAATTAAGGTAAGACCTGTTTTGAAAAAAATACATACAGCTTTTCTGGTTGAGAAGAAAAATTGCAACAGACCTCAACATGTTAGCATGTAAATTAGCCAGTCACCTGAAAATAAGGGTACTGGACCTTTTGCCCAGATATGAGGTTACACACTGCTCACTCTTGGGGAGCTAAGCCGAACTCAGCTACAGAGCAGCTCTTTAGCCAATACCAAAGACTGAATGGAAGGCCCTGTAAAATTTAAGTTTTGCATACATATTGGGTAGAGGATACTGGGATCAGAATGCATTACTCAACACTCCATTTTTGCAGCAATCAAAATTGCTAAAGTATGTTCCCATGGATTGGTTGGATTATTTGTGGGAAGGGAGAGGCATGCAAACAATTTCTAACACTTATTTGTAAGTACCCACAACAACAGCAAGGAAAAGACTCACAAAGCAGACACATTTTTGAGTAGGTGTTAGGTTTTCAATCCCTCCCTCAAATTAGATGCCACTTTATGTGAAATTAAAATTGCATGTGAGATTAAAACCTACTCTTGTTTTATAGTTTTCCAATCTTGTGACACCTCTTAAGGAAGATTTTAGGAAGCAAGAACTCAAAAAGCAGTCAGACTTGAGGATCACTGCACCTGCTCTTGCTGCTAAATAGACACTCATAAGTTAGGACTGCTTTGTTTCCAGGACAGTTACTATTCTGAGAATCTGAATGATAAAAGGAGTAAACAAACTTCTGATGTCCTGCTCCCACCCTTTGCCACCATGGTTTTTAGATGTAATTTACCCATTTTTACAAAGCTGCAGGTAATAGACCACAGAACACATTGTGCGATATCAGTTTGAGCAATGTTCCATGTGACACTACAAGATTCTTTTCAATATCCATTAAATCTATTAATATCCATTACATGCTAGCACTAACTAAACTCATGTCAAATGAAACATGACAAAAAACCATCTTGTTGATCTTTTCAGTTTTGTACAGATTTTCATTTTGTTTTAACTGACTGCACTTCATAGCTGCTCAATCCTTTCAAATAGAGGAGTCAAACTTTCGTGAGTTTCATTGATGCTTCAGAATTAAGAAGCCAACAGTTCTTAATGTACAATCCTACAAACAGACCTAAAAGCAGCATGGGAAAAGGGCCAATGCAATTAAGCACACAGAAAGGATCAGAAGAGCACAACAGCCCACACCAACAAATAGAAAAGAGAGACAGTAGAAAGGAGCCAATACAGCAATTTGCGCCTGAACTTCTTCCAATTTCTGATTTAACCTAGTTTCCCTATCGCATTCTCTACACAATGCAGGAAAACATGTTAAATCAGGGGCAAAAAGAATGCTTCACTCCCACACCTAGAAAATGTGTATCCATAGATAATAGTCACTGAAACAGGTAACAGCTGCATTCTCAACTCTGAGGTGCCATGCTTCACTACTACTGGATATTTCGCCAAAACACAGCAGGGAGAAGCAGAAAAAAAAATAGAGCAAGAGAGCATCACACACAGTTCTACTGTTTTGAGCACTGACCCACAGTCACTTTTTTAAGAATTACTTACGCTTTCTTAGAAGACTGAAACACTGAATTAGTGAAATTAGAAACAATCTGAAAGTATTTCACTTATCAAGTGCTTCATATACAAGGACAAATACATTACATATATACACAAGAGACTATAATTTCATTCTATCTTAAGATCCTTTGAAATTAAAGTCACTCTTTTTAATTCTGGTCAGTGATTACAATTAGACAGAAGCTTAACCAAACTGATCAACTTGTCAGACCATGGGTGGAGAAAAAGCTAGAAGGAATATTTTTCTTTCACTACATGGCACTGTAGTACAAACCCTTCTTGTATCAAAGCAGTTTAAGAATTTTTCATCTAAATAAAGCACCACCCAGCTGTCTGTAATTGACTTTATTATCACAGATTTAAGACTGCCTTGATATAATGACCTCCAAACTGCTACTGATATCAAAGACAGGAACCAGTCAACAGAACACCAGAAGAACTCAGAAGAAAATTAAAAAATAATGTATTTTAAAGGGTGTCTAGAAAGCCACTGCATGCCTTCTAACTTACATTCATCAAAACTGTTTAAGAAAATACCTGCAGGAAATCTTTAAAACACAAGAGCAAGAAAGGGTATTGAAGAGAAAGTGAACAGAAATATTGTCACATTACTACACAGAACTAAACCAAATTTTATCTATCTACCGTTCCCTTCTGAATGTTCCAGTTTGGTTGACAGTCTCTTTCTTTTGGTAATGCTCCCATGACAGTGATCAGTTATCACTGGATTTCACAACCAAGACACAAAGCCTGACTACTCACAGAAATGCTGACTTCAGTTGTGTCAGCCTAAAAGTCAGACAAGCCTAAGGGGGGTTTCAGGGCAGTTAACCAGTGCAGGGTAAAAGTCCCAACTTCAACTGAAAGCAGAAAGAATGTACACTGCTAAGTTATCTGTAGCAGTGCAACTCCCACTTTCTATCAGGCACATGAAAGCACAGCAATAGCTCTTGACACAGGTGAAAAGCTGTTTATCTACCTGTGATAAACCTAAATAGCTTCTCATGGTTTCAATCTCAAAGGGAAAATTAAAGAAAAACCTCAAGAAAAATCAGATATCTTACTGCATTAGATTCTTCCTCTAGAAAGCATTTAAGAACATGTGTAATTTGAAGCATATGGTTTAGCATTTTCACTAATATCAAGCTTTAGTAAATAAAAGCCAAAACTCATTAAACACATATTACACTTAACCTTCATCAAAATTAGTCCCAGACTCATTTGCTGGTTGCTCTTTTCACCAATCTGTAAGATACTCAGAAGCTGAATAGTGACTTTATTTCAGTAAGCACAGAAGGCTGGTGCTCTGGATCATATTCAAGCTAGCTGCAGTCCAAACAGCAATGAAGAATGAAGATCATAACATCACTGGTGTCAGTCTCCACATAAAGAGAAGTGCACCATGCCTAACTTTTGACTATCATGTCCAATAGCAGATATACTTTCAGCTAACTCCTTTAGTGAGGTACTCATTACTGCATATTACATTCATTCCACAAATCATGGCTGCACTTGTTCTGTAAAGTCCAGTTTGAAAAGCTCAAATTTGATGATTTAAGAGACAGGGCGTTAATGCCTAGATTCCTCCAGCCCTATGGGCAACAGGGAACTTAAAAACTATTAAAACATTATTTGTTCTATAGGGATTACTTATTACACATTCAATTTAGTCAACCATGTCTGCTGAGAGGCACACAAATCCCACCATAGCTAATTTAAGAACTTACCAATTTCCCTTGCAATTCTGACAGCTTCATCTGCATCCTGTAAAAGCAGGAAATGAGACCCAACATTAATCCCATCAGCCATTGCACTATGTCCTGAGGGCAGTCATATATTGCACTACTGTCTCCTCCGATTCATTTAATGTTTGATTTTACAACCTCCTGACCCTTTTCAGCCAGAGGAATGTAAAATTAATACCATAAGTGGAATGTAAATTCTACCTCATCATTAGTGCATTGAGAAACTCAAAGCAACGAGGAATCAGCTGACAGGAAACACAACCAGGATCGCAAAATTATTTTCTGCAGTTGTAGGAATTTAATGCTAGAATTTAGACGTTTACAATCAATAATGGACCATAAATCAGATCGTTAAAGTTTGTCCACTACCAGGTTGTTTCTGTCCTCGCAGGTATTCCTTGTGTTTTCCTGATTGCTGTCAGTAGGGGGAGTTGATTCTCTATTGTTTGGGAGTAACTCAAGTTCAGGAAAAAAAACCTTGTAGAACTTCTTCAAAGACAAATGGGTTTTGTTTACTCAAGAAAGAATACAAGCATTTCAGTTTTGAGAGTTCTGCATTCCGAAGACAAAATAAACCTTAATTGCATCATTTTAAACTGTATCTGAAAGGAGAAGATTTCCATAATTGTATTCATTTAAGAGTTGCATAAGCCAACTTCACAAAATCTTTTGTTGATGCCACCTATTGCTTCAGCTGTCTTATACTACTGTAGCCTGGTACAGGAAAAAATCCTGGGACACTCAGTGAACAAAAACCAGAACACCTGAATAACTTACATTTCAATAACCAAATCACTTTCCCAGCAGTAGTTATTGCTACTGATAACAGTATATCTCCCTTATACAAAATTAGAAAGAAAAAGGGTTAAATTACCGTGGTAGACGTTAAGTTTGAAAATTCCATCCAAATTTGCTAATATTTATACTATCCCATGACATACATAAAAAAATTTGTATAAAGGCAGTAATGTCTGGAAACCACCAGCTGCTAAGTGTGTCTGAAACTATGGGGGCTGACTTATGAACATTAAACTGAAACCTGATATTTTTAAAGCTTTCAAGGCAATCCATTTTAAAAGCACCCAGGTCAGAACTTTAAAAAAAAATACATAAGAAATGTTCATACCTGGTTCATTTATGTCCGACAATAAAACAAAATCCTCTTTAAAAGTCTTCAGTACCTAGTAACAGCCCCATGAAGAATAAGAGGGCTGGCAGGGGAAGTTGTCAGAAAATTTAATTTCCTTTCATTAGCTAGTCTGCTCCACAAATCGGTGCTTGTTAAGTTCAAAGCAGTCCTGAAAGCAACATCAGTTTTAAGTCTTTTTACTCCAGTCACATCTGTTAATGAGATTTTTCCAAATAACAATTGTTTTTAACTCAAGAGATAAATCTAGCAAAAAAAAACTTGCCCCTCACTCCCCCCCCAAAAAAAAAAACCCTCAAGAGTTTACTGTTTTATTACACCTTGCTGCTTTCCATGACCCTGCACCCTCCAAATTTTAGCTTAAAGGGATAAAATGCATGAAAAGGGTCATTTAAGAATGTTAGTGGTTTCCACACATTGAGTTTGAAGGTTCTTTGTTCCTGCCCGTGACAGTTATGCGAGAATACTTCCCCTTAATAGCCTCTCTGTCAGGAAGTGTTAAACCTGCCAAATGCAGACAATTAGAGCCTCTTGAACAAAATGCAGGAAGAGTGATGACTGATGAAGAGCCACGATTATAGTTGAGAAAGAAACTTTTACATTTCTTTTCTCTTGCAAATTCCCCCACATATTTGCAAAATAGAGTTAAGGGGGGGAAGCAAACAGGGTAATCTTTTTTCACTTAGTTACCTGCAAACAAGTGGCTAACTGATACACTGTAATCTACAGGAAGAAAAGCTGCAAATCATTAGAGAGGAACTTTTCACTGCCACTGTATTTTTACACATGCATACAACAACTTTAAGTAACAACTGATTGGTATCAGCAGCACTAATTGTCTTAGTTCTGGCTTGAAAAGATTTTAGTCATCTGCCCAGCACAGTTATTAATTTACACTGTGTCAACATCTGTTTCTTTTACAGTTCTAACATATTAGAACCCAAACGCTAAGACACGAGAAAAAAAAAAAATCCATGCTTACTCCAATTTTCGCTTTCAAAGAGCATTTCTGAACCAGAAAACAAAAATATGCTGTGATTTAAGGAGAAAAACTAATTTAAAAAACTGATATATTGCAATCTCTGATAAGTCTTTTGATCTTTTTCCATAAGAAGGTATGTTGAAAATATGCTTAAAATATCGTGAATTTCACTTGCTGATTGCATAAATACAGAAACAGTTTGGCAAGTTAGGACAGTTATTTTAGCTTTTTGGTATATAAAACTTATGACAGGTACACAATATTTGCACAAGAGCGGCAAAAAAGTGAATGCTATGATACTGCCTAAAACACATGTCCATATGTGCAAAATATACAAAACCACACTGCTACTAAAAACACTTTATTTTTAAAAGCAAAAGTCCTCAATGATTTACTGCTATTTCTTCCAAAAGCACATTAGCTACACTACCATTTTCCCAAAATAAACTGGAAACTGTAAAGAAATATATAATTTCAGCACCAACTTTTATTATACAAATAAAAATGTTCAAGTAATGGTAGAAGTTAATAAAAGTCCTAGGAGTTATAAAGTTATGTCAAGTGTTTTTACAAATAGGTGATTCCATTAAGTTAAAGAGACATAAAATACTCCTTTTAGCATAAGAATTCCTATCCTCCTACTTTCATGTACATGCCTCTCAACCAGGTACCAGCAGGTGGAGACAGAAAAACAAATCCGTCTTGATGTAGGGGAGTGCCAGGGTAAAGCTGATTAAGTGACTCCTAGAACTGTGAAACATTGAATGATGAAGAACTGCATCATGGTTTTCATGGCTGAGGGCGTCAGCCTTAGAGAACCTCCAGTTCATATCCAGAATCTTTAACAACCTCTCCAACAGTGATCATTCAATCCCAATGTCAATATCCCAGTACAAAAATTCATCTAAAACAGGCACCCAAAACTTACCTACAGTAAATTCAGAGCCTTACTGAAGACCTCTAATGTGTTTACTGACATCAGTGAAACTAAGTAGACACAGACATTATTCTGTGCCTACACCCAGCTGTGTTCTACCAGCCATAAAAATCAAACTGGCTGTATATGGCAAAACAATACAAAAATAATTCTTTCCTTGCCATTTCTTTCCCAGTTTTTCACCACAGCATGTTCTTATGCTCATTACTCAGCCTCCACTTTCTAGTCTCTTACTCCCCTTCAGTTGTTTACAGTCAATACATCATCTCAGCCCTAACTTTAGTATAGCCATTGCTCACATGGATTAAAACCATTTATGACTACATCTCCCAATCAGGTTTTATAAAACTAATTCTAGTTACACATTTTGAAATTAATTACCTTTCATTGCTTTTGTTGGCTCTCTAGCTGACGGCACAAGACTCCAGTTCCTTATATGTTCAAACTGGATTTCTCAATTGCCCCAGCCAACTGAGAAACTGAACCAGTGATGAGAAGAAAATGACTCTTTGTCAAACTGTCCTCTCCATTCCATATCTTTCCACTCTGTTTCATATTTGCTAGAGCATTTCCCAGTACAAGAACAGTTAGCTGTGTCTGATGCCAAGCATCCTCCTCTTCAATCCTTCCAGCTTTAAGTATACTGTTGAAGGGCTTCTTTCTTTTACATTTCTAATTTAATTACTACTCACTGGGAATTTTTCTGCATGCAATTTCTCCAAGATGTTATTACAAAACCTTAGCTGTATCTCCTATGTCTAAGTGCAAAGCAACATAAGAGAGGAAAAATATCCTTTATTCATGAAGGACCCTAAGTATCTGCAGCACTATTTAACATGGATGAAGACTACTCTTCTAGTAACAAAGATTTTCAGTGCAGTCCTGAGTTGAATAATGAAGCACTAGAAGTTGTTGCTCTGTGTTTGCCTCAACTATTCATCCACAAACAACACATGCAACAGATTCGTATTAATTTCTAGCATTGTCAGAGGCATAAATGCAGATTTCCTCCAGCTTTACTGAAGTCCACTTTACAGTTGAAGCCAGGTCTAACCACCTTAAGCGTCAAGCAAACACTTAACTCCTTCCTAAGACCTTTAAAATTTTTATTTCTCAGGAAAAAGAGCCCACAAGGATTTTGAAAGCTTCATAACTGTGACTAAAATAGGTCTCCCACAGAATGGCAGAAACCTTAAACAGTCTCCAGTTCCTTGTGTGTTGCTGTTCTGATTAGAGCTGGTATCATGCAGCTTTGCCCTTCCTATCTTAGTCCAAATTTGCAAAATAGCATATCAAGCTCTAACCAAAGATCAGGCATCCTGTATGACCTAATTATTTGGGTATTCATTTGAGCAAAAGACATTGTCACAGGAAGGAAATCAGAGAACAAACACAGGCACATATTTAGATCCATAGCAAGTATGACACTATCAATTATCAGAAGCTTTATTTCCTGTAACTGGTAATCAAAGCACTGGTTAGCTTAAAATTTGCAACTCCACTTTTTGATGGAGACTACAATGCTGGTAAAGTCTGTGGGACTTTTTCTTATTTGGTGGGCACATTGCAAGTTTGGATTTGTTTTTTTTTTTGGATACGTACTCTTTTTCATCAACACTCCTCAGATAATCAGAACCCATGCAGGGCTGAGGTGGGTGAAACTGGAACAACACAGGCACTTTGGCATTAAGGAACTACTACATAGATCCTTTCAATAGCAGAAGACTGGAGCTGTCAACTCAGGCCTACATTCCAGTTCATTTGGTTTTAAAGGTATTGCTGCATATAGCCCATTGCCAATCACATCACTTAAGTTTCCTTTTTGTGCCAGGAACTTCAGATAATTGTCAAAAACACTGCAACAGAAGGTCTACGAAACAAGTTCACACAAGAAAGCAGCTCAGCTGCACTGGTTATAGGCCTATCTGTTCCTTAACCATTATCCTACTTTGTCAGGTTTGGGGTTTTTTTATTAGTAGAATAACAGACCCTTAAATTTTAACTTGATACAATGAGAAAACCATCATTTTGAGTATTTAATTCTGCATTAGAGAATGTTTTGTGGTGTTCAAATGATTAATTCAAAGTTATCTTCTAGCTAGATGCTTTTCTGGAAGTTACTTTGAGGATTCCTAGAAGAATATACAGGTGCTAGAAGAATATACAGGATAGAACAAAGAATATTCTACCCAACAGCTTGGCTGCTGTTAAATCTTACAAGTGCTAAACGACCACATACAAAAGGGACTGCTAAAACATACAACAAAAACCTGAAATTTGCCCATTTGCCACTCCCAGACTTCAACATGGCCACAAATTCCAGTCCAAAACTCATATGGAGTCCTCCAGAAGGGAAAGAAGTCTTTGCACTTTTACCTGTTGCAGCATTATCCTGCTACCAGACATTACAAACATGCATTTCCATCACAAGTACTGAAAAATTCTCTTGGGCATTTTGACCTCAGCTATTTTGTGATTTTATCATTCTCTCTCACTAGTCAAGTTCTCCAGGCAGCCTCATTGGACCAAGTATTTCTGTGGAGGCTGAGCCCCTTTGCACTCTATTTACCTTTCACTTTCAGTCAGGTTTTGAGGGGTAATTTGTCTTTTAACAGAGTTTAAAATCCAGCTTAGCTATATGCTCTTTTCCATGCAACTTAAAGTTTTACTCAAACTTCATTTTAAAAAAATTTGATTTGACATGTAAAGCATAAAAATTTTCAACCCAGGAGGTCAATATTTTACAATGAACCAAGTTTTAGTTTTATCCAATGAAGATTTTAAAAGAGAAAAGCTTAACTACATTAACATAGACAATATATTAAGACACAAAGGAAGGCTTAAAAGAATCCAACACAATCACTATGGCAAAAATAAACAAAAATGAAGATATACCTTATTTAACCTTAGAAGCTATAAAGAAGTAACAAGTTCTTTTTTACAAAACTGTTGGAAGACATTCCTTCTAAAATACACAAAGAGAAAGAATCTACACAGCTGTAGATTCTGATAAAGAGCCGTCAAATTCCCCCCCATCCCATCCTCATCCTGAATTTTGCAACACATGGAAATATGCACCATCAGAACAGACCATAAAATGCAAACTTCACACAGTTTCACAAACTTCACTTAGAGCTGTCAAGATCTTGGCCAATACAAAGACCTGAGAAATGTAAAAATGTGCAAATAAGTCAAACCCACACCTGACATTTTACACATCTACCTGCCTTCATGTTAAATTTAAAGAGACTCCACTGAAGAACTAATACATCATTTATTATCAAGGACTTTCTCCACTTCTCTAAAGCTCTCTTGTTAGTAAAAATCTGTACTTCATTTTTAATTACATTTTACTGAAAAAGAAGAGGAAATTATAATTAGATTCTGCATCAGACCTTCAATAGGTGTACTTTGATTTAGACACTGTTCCTACAGTGGGCAGACAGCAATTAAATGATTTCTCACCTTGACTACTCCATCAAAGCCAGGAATTGTGTTGACCTTTGCATTCTTGGCTAACAATTTGCTTTCAATCTTGTCTCCCATAGCTTGAATAGCATGTGTGTCAGGTCCAATGAAGGTGACACCTTCTGATGCCTGCAAAGACAATGAAGACAAAACTTTAAGAGACAAAAATAAAAATCAGCTTTTTCATACACAGATATTACTATTAACTTTTTTCTCTTTTTGAGCTAGTACAAGACTTATAAGACAGTGATCTCTTTACATAACAACAGAGCAATATATAAATATTTCAGACAGTTCATTAAAAATGTGTATGACCTTGTGAAACTATGTATACACACAGATTCAAAGCCCTATAATTAGCATTTGTATAAATCAAAAGCCAGGCCAGAGAAAAATAGCTGCAAGTGGAAGTACTCCAGCCTGGAAGTTAAAAATATCCCTTCAGAAAACAGAGGTTTGTTAATTCACCACTGAAATAACCAAAAGTAATTTACAAAGATGCACTTGCCAAATGATAACACAGTTTAAAATTCTATGTATTCCTAAAACCAAACCTCAATGAAATACCACAATGAAAATGCAGTCTTTAACTCAACAGATAAAAGATCTTGAAAATAAAGCAATAAGTGAAATAACGTTTCCTGATTCTTTCAGGCAACTCTTCTCCACTAATAAGGAAAGCAGTTAACATCAATGTTTTACCTACATATTAATGTTGAAGTATTAAAACATTTTAACTGCACGTTTCTTCCTCCTGTTTCTCTATGCCAACAATAGACTTCAGCAAGGTTATTTAGACAGAGGCATTTTTCCAAACTTCTCCAGGTCAGTACTACATTAAGTTAAAGACAATTCTATCAGAACTGTTCCCTGAGTTACTGATGCAATAGCAAGTACACATGTGTTTCAGGTAACTTCATATCTTTTGTACTGGATGGGGAAAGAGAAGATGAAAGAGGGGTAAGGATGAAACAAAAAAATTAATTTTTGTTTTAAAAAAAATCAAGCCTTGCACAATTCTTCCAAGTTACATTTATTTTCTTCTCCCCAGTTCTAAGATATCTGTAAAATGTCTAAAACCAACTTGTTTCTAGCCAATGGGCAGCTAACTTAATACCACTACCAGCAAAATGGTAAACAGCAATTCTTATATCACAATTCAAGCCTTAGTATTTTGTCTTTCTGACACATGCTACACAAACCATACAGTTACAGTCACTAACAATAAAAAGTCATTTGTTGAAGCTTTGTGAATTTACATGATGGAAGTACATGATCCAATCCCAGAACATAGGAAAAATATGTTTAAACTGGGAAACATCCTCCTATTTGTGATCTTATAAGAGCCAAGAGATGTCAACATGCTTGGGAGTCACTGTCTGCACTGTCAGCAGCCTCCTAGCAGGATCAGTGTGCCAGCAGCGTCTCTGTGTAGATTATTTCACACCATCCTGGCTAACAGGGAAATACAGATCATCCAGAAAAGACCAGGTGGGCATTATAGACACACAAGGAAGCTCAGTGCAAGGACACCCAAACCAAATGCAGAGCATCAGTCCTGCTACATCAAAGAACTGTTAGCTTTGACCCACAATGAACCATCTGGGGATTTATCGCTGCCCTTCTATTCTCTACTGCATTGGGATTCTTAGCTTAGCAACTCAGGAATTAACAACTTGATTAACAGCTGTCTTAGAAAGTTGGGAAGAGCGTAATACAAAGAAGGAAGAGAGAGGAGGACCAAAACAAGGATGCAGATCCATAATTAAGTAGTAATCAGATCCTTTGGCACTTGAAGAAATCCACTTTTTAAATGAGAAGGGAAACAAAGCAAGGAGTTGATGCACGAAACTACAGCGACACAAAGTTTGGAGCTGACTGTTTCAGAAACAACCTGAAAACTTGTACTTCTTCCTCTCTTAACAAGAGGCAGAAATTGGCACCTGCATACACCTAGAAGCAGGACAGAGTTATATCATCAGACTGTATCCCAATCTCAAAAAACCTTGTGGAAAAGGATCACTTACACACTTGACAAGTGGAGATTACACTATCCCTCTTGTATCACTTCTAACCTGGACACACCTTGTTTCCACAGTTTCTGCCACAATACTGGCATTTGCATCCTGACCAATAACACTTCAAACTTCAGCATATATTGTTTCCTCTCCTCACTTTCTTCTCAGAGTTTACCATCAAAAACACGAGATCTCCAGAGGTCAAGATATCGGGTTCAAAACTTTTGCTGCCATATTCTTACAGTATTTCTCTTCTCTCCTATTTGTACTGACAGAAAATGAAAAATCTTCATTCAAACAGGAGGTCACAGGGGAGGATAAAAATTACATTGATGGCATCAGCAAGCATGCACCTTTCCAGCCAAGTGCCCACAGGGGACATCAGGCTTGACCTACTGTCTCATCTCACTGATTTGTGGCATGGACTTCCAAAGTCCCAGTTCACTCCCTGCTCCTGTCCAGACAGCCAGATAAGAAGAGAACAGTACCATTCAGGAAAGATTAATGAACCACCTAAGAAGGAACACTGCAGGCCATTTCAAGAAATTAATCTCTGCATCCAATATATTTGTTACATGAATCCTGTAGAGCTGTAATATTCCACATGGACACAGCCCATAATACTTACTAAAAATTAAGTACCAGATGATGTGTAGCATATTCACACTACTCTAATGCAAATGTCATCTGTTGCAACCTGCATTTTTTTTTATGTATACTTTCATAGGTCAGAATTTACAAACTGCACTTGTCTACACATGCAGCTTTTGACTGCAATTGCTTCAAACCTTTGTACCTTACACATATCAGCTTTTCCATGGTGAACAAACAGCAGCACAGCACAACCAGCTATTCCCTCATAATATCAGTCACCTGGGGCAGTCACCACAGCCAGTTATTTCCCCATCAACAATCTGAAACGAAATAGTTTAATTCAATATGATATCAAAGGACACCTAAAACATGTGATTCTGCATTCCGCAACATCCATAAATCAAAAATAAATTAACAAACCTAGGAGGTTCTGCTGGTCTCCAGGCAGTATGTCTAACCATCTCCTACACTGGAAAGGTGTGCATTCTCTGACATGACTCATAACTAACTTTAGTTAAGCACATTAAAAAAGACTTTGTTTAGTAGTGCCTTAAGCTGACAAAGTTTTGCAAGTCTTGTTACAACAATTTAATACCCCATCACTTAAAGATGCTTGCTCAAGCCCTCTGCCAAAGTTTCTCTGCTCAACACCAGAAAAGTGCCCCAGCTTCTTCATCAACCACACTCACACAATGTATTAAACAATCCGTTCAAAAGTCTACTGCCTAATACTGAAAATACCAAAAACAGACCATAAGAAAGAATGCAGTGGCAACATCTTCACCTCCCACAAAGATTTACCAATTTGTTCACACACAGACCTGTCAGTGTGGCAACAAGTACTAAAACCTCTGCTGTACATACACAAGCTTACACATTGCATATCAAACAAGTTCTTCCAAAACTTCTGTTACTCCTCCACACATCCAGCAGCATATTTCAGCCTTGAAGACTAATTATCTGGCTGCAGAAAACACACCAAAAGTTTCACCATAAACATGCACCAGCACTTTGTTTAGAAACATGCCTGTGATATCTTTGTATCACTGCTCTACTTTGCACAATCAAAGGTACAGGGAAATAAAAAGGAATATTTTATAGAAGAACAAGTTCATAGAAATTCATGAAAAAAGTTAATTTTTAGTTGTCTTAAGTATCAGATACTAGAGTTTTCCCCAACAGCCCACTATTTTTGAAAGCAGTAACAACAGGTCTAATAGTCATGCCATAAGAACTGTGAGCAGTTTATTCTCCCTTGCTTTTGGTGGTTGGCTCTTTTTATGCCAGACAAAAGCCTTAGTCTATCCTCAGAGAATGCAGCTAATATAGCAAAAACTAAACATAGTGTCAAAGTACAACAAACAAAGGCAAGATTTGGAAAATCCTTTTGAGAAGTTCATGATTGAGTTTGCGACCATCACAGTCACAGTCTGTCAAACATCTGACTGCTCTGGGAACAGAGTGGGCCAGACTGACCTATGTTAGTGTAAGTCATCATACTCTCAACATCTGGAAAGGACCTGCCCATCTGATGAACTCCTGAAGTAATTAAAGTGACCATCTAGAAGGGGAGTTCCCTTTGCACCTCCTCCTGGAAATTATGAATGTAGATATTCACAATTAGTGTATTACACAGTCAGTAGTGGATTCAGTCTCAGTGACAGCCCAAGCAGAATTAAAGATAGAAAGCATGAAGGAGGGGAAACTGCATAAGCAACTTTTACACACGTATACTTGGCAACATATACTCTTCTGTGGGCTTATGAATCTGTGGCAAAGCAGCCAACTCACTGCCAGGCCTCCTGGAGCTGCAGGAAATGATTGAACAGTTCCAACTCAGCTTTAGACAAAACAAGTGATACTAAAACTTATCCTGTCTTTTACTATGTTAATTATGCACAATTAAACACAGTTTTTGGTGTCCTCATTTGAGCCAAGATACTTGAATCTACATGTAATATCAGCTTAAGAGGAGCAGCTTCAACCAACAAGGAGATATGCCATGTACAAAAACAGTGCCATCAAGAATCTTGTGTTTCCTCTTTCAGGACCATTGGATGAGAGGATTTTTCCACTCACAGCATGCTGATGTGTCAAAGCACACTCCAAGTGCCCAGCTGCTTCCAGGTGCAAGAGCCCCTACCGTTACCTTACCACACAGAAGCAGTGACAATAATGTAGGCTTTGTTCTTGTTCATTCCCTAGTATCTGAAATGAGTAGTTCTAGGGAAGTATTTCTCATCTCTGAGGAAGAAATGCCTGAAAGGCTAGAAAGATCTCAGGAGCATTTGTAGCTACTCTGCTTTATTGAAAATAAACTTTTCTATGTGAACACAGAGCTGGTTTTAAACAAGTTCATGAACTTTACAGGAGAACCCAAAAAATCTATTGCACGCTGCCACTGAATCGTCGGTTCTCAAATTCAGACTTACATATGATATTTTCAACTCAGGGTGATGTTTACAGAAGATACTAACAGCCCTCAAGTAACTGAGGCAACCAACCAAGTTCCTCTTCCCTCATCCTCTCTCCTTCCCCTCCTGCACATGCCTGCCCACAGTTCTATCTATCCCCCTTTTCTAAAGGCAGGCTTAAACACTCCTCAGCTGACTTAGCTGACCAACATGACAGACAACGGTCTATTTCTTGTGTAAGAAATGTTTTCCATCACTTTCATGAGACAAAATGAGCTAAACAGAGAAGCTTTATGGGCACCGAAGGAAGGACCACAAGCTGCGGGTGCATGCAACTGGGAACAAGAACCTTCTTTGGGAGGATGGCACATGCTCAAACTCTGAGGTGCTCTGGAGGGTGGCTGCATGCTGCCATATTGACCTGCTCTTCTTGTTAAATCTGCATTACTGTTTTAAGGTTTGTTTTAAAAAGTCAAACATGATGCTTCTCTGAGGAGCACTGTTTGAGTCACAGAATGGCTGAAGTTTGAAGCATCAAAGCCACTGCTAAAAACAACTCTGGACATGTAGTTACAAGTATTTCAACAACTTAAGGGCAGAAGAGAAACAGAAACAAGATTCTGTGGCAGTGAGGTAACAGCAAGATCAGCAAGTGTGGGCAGCACAAGTTACCACACTTACTGAAGAATTTATTGGTGAGTAAGATTATGAAGGAGGGTCCACAGCTAAAAACTTAAGTAGAAACTTTATCATAGGTCTGGTTTTCAAAGGAATTCTGTTTTAACCTGCAAGTTTTCTTCACAGGAGAAACTAGAAAAGGTTTCCATTAAATCCTTACTGATTGATTCTTTCACCATTGTACTACCTCTTGCCACACAACCAGCCAAGAAGGCAGATCCAAAGAAGAAGGGAACAGGCGCAAGTAGTCTGGTATTCACAGTGTTCCAGAAAAACTGGGATCATCCACAAACACAATCCCCCACATACAACTCACAGACCACCAGAAGGACAAAAACCTGAATGTGCAGCTGCCTGCAGACACATACAAAGCAGAGTAGATAAGCAGCACACCTCAAAGATTACTGGAATAGACAGCTGGGCCAAAAAGCCTCTAAGTCACATGAACTAAATGCAGGGCTGAAAAGCTGAGCTGGCAGCAAAAGGAAGGTCCAACAGAGGTACAAACAACCTAGGAAAAAACCAAGCAGAACAGAAAAATCTAGAGGAAACATCCAAAGTCAGACAAGATTCAGGAGTACTAGCAGGGAAAAAGGGGAGAAAAAAATCCAGCACCACCACCAACGCAAGCACACTGACATCAGTTGAAAAAGGCAGGTACATAAAACACTTCAGAATTAGGAACTGTCCATTCAACATTGGGAAGGAAATCCTCAAGGAAATCTACTATAAGAATATATAATAAGAAGCATCCACTCAATAACTTAGGAAATACTGAACTGGTAAAATACTCTACAATACAATGTGGTGGGCATGAAAAAATATCCTGAAGCCTTCTGCACAGCCATGACATATCAGCTCCAATTTTTTGGCCCTGTTGCTGCTGTCTTGAAGGCTCAGAATTAAGAGCATACACAGAAGTGGCCAATTATTTGTGCAGGCATCAACCTGCAAATTCAGTACCAATAAATGGAAAATTTCATTCTCTGATGTTTAATTTTAAGCTGCAAAGGGCCTGAATCAGTAAAAAGCCTTGGTATTGTCATGGATCACCAAGAGCAGTAACTCTCCAGCAGTTCAGTGAAGAAAAGTTTCTCCCAACCTTGTTTACAATGAAATAAGCAGAACTTCTGAAGATTCTACAGGATCTTTACAATGCACACACTAACACGCACAAGAGAAAAGACAACACATACAAGTAGCATCCTTCATTAGAACAAATATTTTTACAAGATGAGCTGAAGTAAATTAAAGCTTTCTGTACAGCTTATAGCCCAGTGAAGACAGTATGTGATGTAAGGAAAAGCATAAATATGCAAGAGGGAAGGGCTGTAGCATCCTACTGTTCTCTACACCTGCCTTTGACTACTACAGGTCTCTGCAGAGGTTTGGCTTTTGTGTTGTTAGAGGTCTTTGGAAGGAGATGGATTACTACAATCACCTTGAGCTTCAGAAGCAGAAGGCAAGTACACTGTGACAGGAAGTAGCCTCAAAAGCAAAATATAAATTGGCAGTTGGCCAAGTAACAGTGCCTGAGGCAACTTGCAGAGGAAGGTGGTAATAAAGAACTGTGCTGCCCAGCCTGTCAGGTCTCAGGGCTTCTTCCAAATTCTGCTTCAAAATCAGAACTGTTACTTGGCTCCAAAACACACTACAATGTAGAAGTCAGAACCCCCACACAAGCTATGTCACTACCTGTGATACTACACTGGTACTTTAAATATCTTATTCACTGGCTCAAACAGGAGTATGTACTGCAAGAGAAAGTAAAACATGGGAAGTGTTTCCTTTGAAAGGAAAAAGCTAGCAAGAAGTTTGTCTTCCTTCTTAAAACTGAATTAAAGAACACTAAAGCATTTTCCAACCACACTTTAAGAAAAGAAGGAAATTGCTGGGCAGCAATACCCAAAAAAATGAAAACTAGAACACATTCATTTACTTGAAAATAAGTCAATTGATGCCAGTTTCCATGTTTAAACTTTACCATGGGGAGGGAGTTGTGTTAATAGACTCCCATTCTGAGAAATATTACCTGGTTTATTTAACTCTGCAATGAGTCTGTTAATGCCTGTCTCCATAGTTTTAAATATGCAGAGGCATGAAAATCCATTAATCAGTTACGAGAAGCACCAGACAAACTTCTGCAGGATGAAATAACACCAAGTCTTATCCAGGTCCCAAACATGCCTTCCTTAAAGTAGGCTAGGAATAGAATGCAGGCACAGCACATAGCTATTTATAATATATAGAGAGATAGGCATAATTATGCTTTTTTAAATGTAGTATATGCATATTCAAATACTGAAGGTGGAAAGAGAGGACTCAATTTGTTATACTAATCTAAAGCTCAGCTTAAACAAAAGGCACAGTTGCCAAGCCAGTATAAACAATCTAAAGTAACTAAACTCCAGTGTCCAAAAAAGGTGTACACCACAGAAAAGGTACACAGGTTTATGACTTCTGCATAAACACAAGGGAGTGGCCAGAGCAACTCTAAATAGTCAGCACCACCTTAAGTACTAATGCCACATGAAAAATGTTTTTTTAATTAAACTTTAAAGTCATCTCCTCTAATTCCACAGAAGTGGTAAAATTACGAAGTCAAAACTAAGAATGATAGTGATCCGTAGACAACATCCTTAACAAGATATAAGTTGTGAACTATTATTATTACAGATTATACATAGAAAGGGAAAACGTGCTTACATTGATTTAATTCTACATTTTGAAATTAAAAACTCTCCTTTACCAAAAAGTTCATAGTGTATATTGTAACTTTAAGTGGAAGACATAGCTCCCAATCATACCTTTACAAGTGAAAAGACAGAGCCAGCTTTTTCCAAGGGCTCAAAGCACAAGACACTGAGAACAAGTACTACCTCTGTGGCTCTACAGTTACAAGTTTTCACTTTGGATCTGCAACCTTAAGTCTTACTTGATAATTTCACTTTAAAACTATTTAAGGCTTTAGATGGTCTATATATTATATGTTTGTCCAGAACTTAAACGCAATATCGAATTAACTCGGTTCAGAAGCATTTCTCATGTACAAACTATAAAATTTGAACATACAGGAGTTTGCATGACACGCCACTGTGAGTGATTAACTACTTCACCATACATGAAACACTACACAGACAGCACCCGAGGCACCGAAACTTAGCCTTGGTATGCTCAAAAGAGTTTTGAGTAGTCACCTATATCAGTAGTAAGGAATGCCCAGAAAATTTAGGGAGAAACAAACTAAACTTAAGAATTTTCCCTGGATGGTTTCCATATTGCTTTTCTTCACTTCACGGCATTGAAACCACCCTTGATTTTTACATGATAAAAGAAATCTGTGGAACTAATCCTAGAAACCTCTTTCTGTTTCCTTGCTTAACACCTCCAGGCGACAGAAAAGACAAAATGCTTCATTTGCATCCTTAAACATTAGAAACTGCGAATGAGCCTTTTCAGCTGCAAATGTTATTGCATCTACATTTCCAGAAGAGAAAGAAGGTTAAACAGCCTACTCAGGTTTATGTTAACTCATCTCTTTTTAGCACCCTGAGCAGCACAAAGAGCAGAAAATGCAGAAGCTTAACAGCAGAACCTCTTTCTTCATTAAGTTCAATTAGATCCTGGCAATGGATATAGCTGCTGATTACAGGAAGATAAAGAGAAGAAATCAGGTATGCACAAAGGAAATGGCAAACCCGAGTGTAATCTTAGTCTTCCCGATCATCCAGCCTCAGGAAGACCATTTCATTTTTCATGCAACACAAAATAGTTCCACCAGTTGCATGACCACACAAGATTTCGCCAGATGTAAAAGCAGCATTTGTTTAATCATTAATTCACGCTTAGTTTAAAATGTAATGCCAGTGCTGCACAAATCCAGCCTGAATATGCTAGCAAGGTAGGAAGAAGTCCTTGCCTATCGATTGATAAGTATCCCATCTTATCAATTAAAGAACACATTTGAGCCACTACTAGACAAATCTATTAACTACTATGTTTCACAAAAAAAACCCCACTATCAAGTACTATTTACTCGAGAACTGTATTAGTTCTTTATTTTGTCAAAAGTTAGGATTCAAGCTACATATTTTTAATTTGTTTGGAGGGGGAAAGCACTTGGAATTACTGCACTGAATATAGCACAGAAAGTTAGCAGAACTTTACTTTCTAGGCCATTTGGCTTTTAGTCTGGAAAAAGCCTTCAGCTTGGCAGAAAATACTCAATGAGATGTTTAACAAAAAATATACATTAGTCTAAATTAAGACCAGGCAGTTATGGAGAAAAAAACAGGACAATGATGAGGGGGAAAAACAGGGGAGCATCATTCTAGCCAAAGCAATATCTCACATTATCGAGGACCCAAGTTTATGGCATCTACAAAATTTTCTGTAGCAAACTGAAATTCAGTGGGGAAAACAAGCAGAAAAACAAACAGTTCAAAAACTCCAATGTTAGAGCAAATGAAGAATATGCACAGACACAAGGCATACTCTTAATACAGCCCTACTATTTCTCCCGTCCTAAAGCTGTACGTGAAGCTTTGCAAATTAATAGAGAACACAAACATATAGCTTGATCAATAAATGCACTTCGCAATATCATACCTCGTGTTTTTCAAAGGGGAGGCCAAATCAATAATCAAAATGTGAGAATATATTTAGAAGTGAATGAGTAATGAAAAATTAGCACTGTGTTACTGAGATGTTACATTGAGCTTGCAGTCAAAGGGTATTAATTGTATGCCTGTATGTTAGAAAAAAACCTGTCTGGTATTTTTCCAAACATTCTAAAATGCTTCCAGAGTTAGGTGACTATAATGATATTTATACTGCACATTCAAAAACCAAATGAAAACTTACGTTGACTGTCCAAGCTCTCACAACCCTGAATTTACTGATGATTTAAGCATAAGGAACCCAGGTGTTGACAGCCAGGAAGGTAAATGACCCTAGAAGTATCTTCTCTAATAACTAGGTTGAAAAAGAGTCATTTCTCAAACATTATAACAGACAAAGACATTGAATAAGCAACATTCTAGGTAAAAACAAGACTGTTAAAAGCCTACTGCCCAAACGAAACTCTAACATGGGTAATGCCATTTTGACCCACAGTGCCCTTTTCTCAGCTGGCCAGTGGACTTAAAAATCCTTTCCACTGTCCTCACAAGGTTACTAATTTACTTCCTGTCAAATAGCTGCAATTGCTGATATTTAGACAAGTGTTACTGTGTCAACAGAAATAGTCATCATCAAACATTTGATAAAGATTGTTCGAAGACCTCCAGAGAGTCTATGAAGTCTAAGTTTGAAGATCTCCAGAGAGTTTATAAAGACTCCCTGAGCTACACTGGAAGATGCAGAACAAACTATCAAGTCCACTTCAAAAAAGCAGATGCGTCTACATCTTGTTAGTAAACTGGAGTTATTTTCCCAGAAGAAGTGAGCAATTAAACAGCATTAAATTTAATTTCTGACGCAACATTAAACGATAAACAGGCATATTTATGAAAAAAATAAATATCATGTTGTCAGGTACATTAATCACAATTATTTCAGAACCAGAGAAGCAGTAAATATCAATAATTAAATGTGCATGGGCACACATTTGTTTGTGGTTTTGTTTGTTCATCATCGCCACACCAAACCAGGTTTAATTCACTAAACCAACAGACTGTCTTCTACCAAAGCCAGGATATACAGACCCTGCAATTACTAAAAAAACACAAAACATCACAACAAGTAAGGGAAGGATAGGACTGCTCAAGCATAAAACCATTATAAAACCCCAGGATGGGATGGTGTCCCATAGGTCACAGTAACTGTCACAGAGCAGTGACCCACAAAGTCAGTACCTGCACCCCAGGGCCCAATCCCTCCTGACTCTCACACCCCCAGCAAAAGCAGTGCAGCCATCAGTTTGGGAACCATATGAGCTAAAAACAGCTAAAGGGGCAGGGGTTGCTTAGACGATTTTGAGGGATAGTCCCAAGAAGAGTTAACAGCAGAAGGGACAACTGCCAACAAATACACTGTCACCAGACATTTAACAGGGTACATGGGGGAAAGCATGCAGGAAAGGTAGAGGCTGACTGAAAACTACATTTGTGACCAGAGATGCTTATGGCAGTCACTAGCAGGGAAAAACTGGGAGTTACAGAGGTACTGTCGTGGCCATGGTGATGAGACAAGTCACATGTGAGATAGCTGCAATCTAGAAAGGCAAAGAGTACTGGAAGATGTTGATCAAACACAGGAATGCATAGCTGAGAGAGGCTGTGGAGTTTCCATCATTACAGATATTCCAACCTCAATTGGATATAAACCTAAGCAACCATTCCAGCTGATGCCACTTCAAGAAAGGGACTAGTCTCCAGTGTTCCCTTCTAAAGTTATTTGCTCCATAGATCTGAGTGAAGTGTATCAGGAAGATCATAATCTCTGGACAGGGACAGCAACTAAAAGTAGAGAGAACCTGGCACAATCCTTGTCACAAAATAGACAAGACCCACATACTTTGTCTGAGATAAAGGGATGTGTATCTTCCTACTGAATCTCACAACATCCATGTCCTTAAGAGAAAGTAGAGCCTTCTCTAAAAACTGGTGGTATTGATATCTCTAGCCATTTATTTCTATATCTGTACTAAAGTATGCTGCTCCTTTAGCTTTGCAGATGTGATTGTTTAAAAAAAAAAACAAAAAACAAGGATTCCCATCTCTGAAAGGCAAGCTTAACCAATTGTCTTAGGTCAACACAGGATACAGCACAGCTTAGGAAAACACAGCTGGAGGGCAAGCAGGGACAAGAGGAAACTCCCTACACCAGCACAAGCATGGAAGAAGTAGGGAGAAGCAGCTACATCTGAGAGAGGATGGCAAGGGAGCACTTCTGTGATGCCCCCTCATGAGCTGAGCAAGCACTAGTGTGCATATGGGATAACATCAGACAACACAGTCACAGCAAAGATACCATTCCATGGAATCCTGCAAAGCACATCTGCCTTGTCTCCTTTACTCCATGCATCTTTTTGCAAAGAAGTCGTGGTATTACTAATGGAAGATGTTCTTATTTAAATCTTACAGACAGTTCCTTGGAGAAAACTGTGGATTAATTACCCTGTAATGAAACATAACTAGCTTTTACAGCTGCCCACCAAGAGAGGCCTACTACACTACATTTAAGTAAATAAAAAATTCAATTTCTTTTTCCCTTTGGAAATCACTCAATTTTTTTTCCTATATGTTTTAATAGTTAATGTACATAGCTCTCTCTCCAGTTTCTATTTTTGCTCCACTTATATGAAGTTTACAGTAGATATTATGGGCAGAAATGCATGTGATTATGTTGTCCTCTTAAATGTGGATGTTCACATAAAACTAAGAAAAACGTTAAGGTGTTTTTGTAGCCAAAGATAAAGATAATAAAATTTGGAATAATATTTTTCCTTTAAGGAACAGGATTTTTATACTCATATATACAAATTTGGAGTTTTCCACAAAGCCCTGTTTCTACTCACACATGTTCTGACATGAAGGAAACTGCAGATTTGGCTATTTAATTTTATTTTTCCACAGAAGGCAAAGAATTACATGCGACAATAAACACCACTGAATATTATAAAAGTTTCAAATTCTTTTCAAAGTATGTGTAAGTTACACTTCTTGGCTAGCATGAGGAAGCAACAGTGGAATGTGGCACATCTAAACTTGTGGAACAAAACGTGATGGACAGACAATATTACATCACTCAAAATGCTACAGCTTTGGAACGACAACCTCTCACTATCTCAGTGTCATAAATAAAACAAGTCAATAAATTATTTCAATATGTAGTATCACAGAATTTACAGGCACTTAAAATGAAGCAATCCATGAGATGTCCTTGTGGTGCTGCTTCTATGAACCACAACTATTCTGAGCTCAGGATAATGTATTATGACAAAAGCATCTACCATGTATTCTGAATACCACCAACTCTGAATCTGAAACAAATTTTATCTGGTGATTGCGGGTGAAACAGCTTTTTGGAACAGACACAGTCAAGTTCCTCCTTCCCCTTCCCAACAGATGGGACTGAGAGTTGGACAGTCTGGCTTCACTCATGCTATAAAGTAATTAGACAAACAAATCTGGATCCTGTAAATAAGCATGTGCTTGGAATTAAGCATGCTTAAACAGTTACAGGCCCTAAATTTCAAAATTTTAGCCTGTAGAGGGAATCAGCCTGTTATATCAAAGCAATCTTTCTGGAAAAGTTGGTATTTCTTTCTTTTCAAAGGTAAGAGAGGAGTGAAATTGCAAAACTATCAAATTTTTCATATGCTTCATTTGGATGCAAACTGATGTCTGAGAATTGCATAAGATAGTAAATAAGACCACAGTACCCTAGAAATTTTTTCTATTTTAATAGCTCAGCTAAATTACATTAAAATGGTGGAATACAACAAGTTCCAGAAGTCCAACATCCAGTTTATCTGCTGAGCTAGGATTGCCTCAAAATTCTTGCTAAACTGGGTTTTCACTTGCAAATTGAATGCTGAAAAGTGTGTGCAGTTACACGTTCCTCAAAGCTACAGAAAAAAACCCTTAAAGGTAGAATATACCTTTATATTATTATAATATAAAGGTAGAATATACCTTTATATAAGCAGTAAAAAAAGCCTCCATAAGTATATACAAAGGGCTACATTTCACCTCCTGCACCAAAGAAGAGAGGCAAAGAGACAAGGAGAGATCACAACTGCATCACAGCACAAATGTATCCAGAGAACATGCACAGCATGGCAGAGCAACTCTAATCCCATGCTCTAACCTTTGCCAGGCCGATTTTACAGTCTCAAAGCTCCATCATCCTTGCAGTCACCTGCTAACAACACATCAGGTAGCAGCAAGAGGCTTGTTGTGATGGGCTCAACCCAAGAGGAAATTTAGCTATCAACAGTGAGAAGTGCTCCGCCATGGTAACAAAGTCAGAATGTAGTGCCATTCTGCCACAAAAAAAGTGGGGTTCTGACCTCCAGGCTTTTTATTTTTCACACCTCAGCCATTGCATTTTGATAGCTTCTCTTTCCAGATTATTTTTAAGTTTGCTCTAGATAACTACATAAATAGTAGTCCAAGCACAAGGGAGATGGCAGCAACATGAGACCAGGGCCAGCACCTCCTTACAACAGCAGGAAAACTTTCATTTACAGAGATTATGAAACTGCATCTTTGCACAAATGCACACAAAATATAAAGTGGTGTTATGGCTCCCATTCCTTGCTTTGTAGGAGCAACTCAAGTGCCATTGGCAGCAGGAGCCAGAGCAGGACTTGAAACATTCATTCTGGAGTCCCAGGAGGAGGAAAGGTTAGGACAGAAAGCAATTTACCATGCAAGATCTATAGCATCCTCCTAAACAGTAACTGGTCCTATCATTGAAACTTCTAGTTAATTACTTGTTAAAAACCTATCTTTCCCAATTCCAAACCAAGTATGCCTTTAATCAGCTGAAAGATAGGAAAGATCTGCTCCAAATCAGAAATTCTAACCAGCTGTAGGGCTATTGCTGAAAAACAGTTCTGCATCAGCAGAACTCCTTCCCCAAGTCTCATACTTCAGCCTCTACCTGAATCATCACAAACAATCTCAAGCAAATACAAAGTAAGCATGATGCCATGAACATAAAAGGATTAGCTTGGCAAAGTTTTAAAATAACTAAGACTCACCACTTCCAGTGAAAACTAAGTCATGATTTTAAATATGGTGTCATAATGATCTCTCTATGTTTATTGTAATAAAAGATGTCATTATCTGCTTGGAGACAAGGTAAGCTAACTCCTTTTCTACGTCCACATTTCAGTCTGTGTATAGTTTTTAACAAAATCACCATCTGAAGCATGTATTTATCAGTCTGTGTGTAAAATTGACGCTCATCATCTCTCCAACAAATTTGAAATTAAAAAATAAAAGAACAAAACTAAATGAAAACTGACAAGGGAGTTAAGCCACAAAAAAAAAAAAAAAAAAAAAAAAAGGAGGTAATCTGTCAGAAGATATTCACCTACAAAAAAGTACTAGAACTAGAGCTGGTGGTTGGGACTGACTTTTAGAAGAACAAACAAACAAAGATCCTGGCTCCCAAGATTTTCAATACAGGAAAGTTATGTGGAAATAAGGAACTCATTAACTCATGTCTGGAATAAATAAAGTTTTCCACTCTGAATAGATATACATTCCAAAAGAATTCAAAAATATTATGTATAGGAAGGGAAAGTTCCAAAAATATAGAAACCAAGACCAATATTGTCAGTTTTCCAGGCAACCATGCCTTCTAATTTTAAGGACTAGAGTACAGATACCAGGTCCCTAAACCTGTAGGGTTATATGAATTAATACAAAGAGCTTATTCTTTACAAAAATAAAACAAAAGTTACATTAAGTAGTCTCTTAAGCTTACATTGCATCACAAACATCATACTGCATTATATTGCATAATAATTATTGGCCTTTGCTGGTCACATTTTAAATAAGTTTTATGCTGACAAGCTGCTATTAGTGGAGAGCACAAGACTCTTCCCACTACAAAATCTGAAAAGAGGAGACACAAATGCCCATACCTTCAAATATGGGTATTTACCCAGCCACAAGGACTGCTCACGTCTCCCTTTTTTAAAGAATGGTGAGGATTGAGACCTTTTTGTGGTTGCAGGCATTAAAGCATTTGGAGCCCCAGGTTTTTCATCCCCATTTATTTTTTTAGCTTACCCCTTTTTATCTTTCTTCAGATGCAAACAGAATTGGAAGAAGGGGAAAAGGCACAAACCAGCTTTTCACTACACATGTGCACATGACATCAAGCACAACAGGGATGTGGTGAGCATAACTAGTTTCTTTGGATTTTGCTGTAATACAGATGAAGTCAACAACAGACATTAGTGATACTGCAATGTAATTACATTTATTATAATTTACAATATCCATCGTTACACTTTAAAAATTGAGAGCCATTTAAGTGTTAAACAGTCAAAAATGTGATTGAAGTAATTTCTATCTTTGATCTTTCAAGCAAATTTTCTTCAGCTCCGGGACTACATCTTCACTGCTATTTATCCTTCAGCTTAAGATCAGAGAACACAGAGTGATCTTTGTGCAAGGAGCAAATCTCATCTTTGCAGACATATGAACAGTTCATACAAGAGTTCTTGCCATTCACAAAATTAAAACTACATTCACTCTATAATCTCAAGGTCTTCTTTCAATGTATTCTCTCAACTAGTTTACATAAGCCCACAAATTTTTAAAGGTATTTTACACTTTTACTGTCTAATAATGATTCTCTCATGGTCCATTTACCAGATCTTTTAATGAACAGGCTGAATACACTGGTGAAAGGACAGCTTCTGTTTTATTCTCTCATATGGAGCTCCAATTCCACAACAAATCTGAACCCCATTATTTTAATCTCTGAAGAAAAATTAATTTGACAATGCTCAGCATATTAAATATTCTTCTCTTGGTCCAAATACATATACCATTTATCCATATGATATGCTTTTCTAATCCAAAAATGAATATATCCATCACCTCACATATTGTCTTGCAGCCAGTTTAATTTTTGGAAAGGCATGGAAAATTAAGACTCTTAAACATCACACATAAACATTATTATCCAGTAAATGTTAGCTGCCTTAGTAATGGAAAGTTATAGTACATAAACAGTTCGAACTTTTTTTTGTTAAAAATCACCGTGTCATCTGAGTAGTTTCAAAACTCCCTGGAAGATCACACAGGATCCTTGTTTTAAGGAAGTATCTCCATTACCAGCTATTGCAATGCAGATAACATAGCTAAATGCCAAATTCCTTTAAAGCAACACCATTCAAAAAAGCAGCAAGACACCAACTTCTTGACACCTAATAGCATTTCCTCTGCTGCCCACCAAAGCATCTCAGCTGTTTTCTATTGTTGTTTTGTGACAATTTTAAGGCTGAGGTTCAAGTTTTTGTACTTTGCAACAGTACAGCATCCTGACCAATCTCTGATTTGGAATAATTAGCATAAGCTACTACATTGTGATGATACCTGTAGCTTTCACTGCAATCCTCAAAATGTGGTCCAACATGAATGAGACACTTCAGGCTTATAATTTTGTTACAAGACAGTAATAAATGCCAAACTCCAGGTATCTTATATAGATAAATGCAAGATCAAACCAGGAGTCTTATACTCAAATAAAAGTAAGCAACCAGAAGTTAAATTTAAACTCTTAATAGTAACATTAATTCTTTTACATCACTCGTATCACTGGCATTCAACTATCACAGGAATGCAGGCTACAAAGTTTTATTCACCCATGCTGAAACCTCATCATTACCCAGGCTTTTCATTAGGCAAGCTCAATCTCCATTTCAACTCTAAGTTACTCCTGCAGTAGCTCTTCAGTCCAAATGTTTTAAGATTTGTCATTTCTAGAATGGAATCCAATCATCAGATTTTATTTAACTCCACCAGACCAAGATATAAATATGCTACACCAGAAACTCCTTAAAAGGGAATAACATTTTCTTATTCTTCACGGCTCCGTTTTCTCTCACTGTTTTTCAAAGGCCGTTGCAATTGTTGCACTTTTATAGTACTGTCTATCAGGACTGATGTTCCACTACATGATATTGAAAACACATGGCAATATAAGTATTTCATTCATGGAGGCACAGATTCAGGAAACCATTCCTGTAATTAATGACAATTAATGCAGGCTTTTTCAGAATTAGCTGAACTCAAATCTTAATACACAGACAAGAACTCTCAGGAGATTGGGTTGGTAGGGTTTTTCCATCTCCTTTTCTTCTGCTGCTCTTTTAAACTTTGGTCACAAATTTCCTAGTCTGCTGCACTGTGGAAACATTAAAACATATTTGTGTATTTCCCCTAAATCATACAGTAGTCAGAAACTGAAAAAAAGAAAACCTACCAGAAAACAGATTCAAGAGGGAGAGGGACAGATAACATTGGGGTTTAACTGCAAGAAGAATGCCTGATTTTATCAGTCCTCATGAAACTTTCCACAGAAATGTGGCAGAATGTTAAATGACTCAAAGGTTATATAGACTACAGTCCATGCATGAACATACTGCAGATATTTCATCGCTACTTCTTCAATTCTAGGCTGTAATGGAAAATTCAAACTGTAAATTCAAAGAAAGAGTTCTGTAGTTTTCTGGCACTTGGAGCTAAAACAATAGCCTGAATTATATTTGGAACATAATGTGCAAGCATGCATTAATACATTCATCCATGGATACAATATGTGTACTCAACTCTTCAAGCTATCCTTTATGGATATTTTGGTGCTGCAAGGCATGCAGTATGTCAGTTTTGCGTCTGTTATCTTTTAAACAAGGCAAATGTTTTAACACTGAGTATATTGCATTAGAAGAACAGATACTGAAATTAACATATTTAAGTTACATGAGAGAGAAAAGCACTTGCAAAAGCAACAGGCAAATTACCAGAAACAATCAAAGCAAAAACATGCTAAGAAACAAAATACAAATTTATTTAAGAGAATCTTTGGCTTCTTGCTGTAGGAGTTGTCTGAACCTCCCATCCCTTTAATTGTGGAGGCTACTTAAGAAATTCTGTGTCAGTCAGGAGCAATACTGAAATACAACTATAGTAGCCCACTTTCAAAATTCTGAAAATCCATTTAAAGACACCAGTAGGGGGTAAATTAAAGCCATAAGCATTAGGAAACTAATAATTTGAAAAATGTACAGAGGCAATGAAGCCTAAACTTATCAAGCATTAAAATGACTGGAAAAGTGTTTTGTATAGTTGGAAGTAACTAAATACAAAAAAAAAGACGCAAAACCTTTTGTAAAACAAAAGAAGATACAATTATAATCTACTACACAACATATCTGACAAAACATCTTGTAAATAAACCATTAATATCTTATCACACACAAATTCTGGTATAAAGTATAGTAGAAAGCTAGACAGCCTATATAAGAGCAGAACCCAGAGTGACCTTTATTTACTCTTTAGATACTCTTACTTGAATAGACATTTGTCAAATTCTAAATCTCACTGGACTCAAGTCTTCCACTCCACAGATTTCTTGCACAAGAATTTCCCTCAGCAGTTGCAAAAGGCTAGACCTTTCAGTGAGAAGAGTCAGAAAGAACAATGTAAACTGTACTGTATAAACTGTTATTCACAATAAGCTGAAAAGGAGTTTCATACAGCAGCTGGGAGGCTCCAGGTAACAATTATGAAAGCAGAATTGAAGCCACACTGTACCATGAGAACCATTACTAGTCTCATGAAAGTTTGCATATTTCAGTCCACAAGCCATGGCCAACCTCAATTTGCACCACCTTCTAGGGAGAGTCTAGCTGTCAGGTAATATGAAAACTCACTACAATCAGATCACACTCCACCCACAAGATGCCCAGACTCTGAAACTGCTCCTTGGAGCTAGAAATAGGCATTTTAGATAAGTGCAAAGGCCACTTATCTCCTGAGCTTCCTGTGCCTTCTAGATGACATTCTCAAACACAGACAAAAAATATGCAAGGAAGTAACAGGACAGGATCCTCTCCTCCTCAGCTCGAGAGCAACAATATATCTTGAGAATAAATACATTAACATGTATAAATTCACAAACACAATAGAAATGGACAAAATTTTCCAGATAATTTAAATATACATGGGTCCAGTGCAAGGTTTGAATACTGTCTGAAGCCAAACACTAGAGAATAAACATAAAGAAATCCTCAGTCCCCAAGCAAGGTGAGAGTCCCAAGTAAACAAGCAAGTAACTATGTAATACAGAACTGCGTGAATGCCTACACACATGACCCAAATCAAAGTCTTCATTCAGGCATTTTTTACCTTTTGAGTAACCTGTTTTTAAATAGCCTGATATTATTTTAGTATGGTGGCTTTGAATTTAAAATTAAGCACTGCTTGCTAGCAAGATTCCTTGCCCAAAAGTCGAGGCACAGAATTTATTCTTCCTGATTTCCAGCCTGAGCAAATTAAACAACTTCTCTTGGTGGGATCGGCTGAAGCACCACTCTGCAGCACACCTGCTGCCAGAATCCATGAATATAAGTACCAGTCTTACAAAATTCAAGCGTTTCAATTTGGTACCACCTTAAAATAATATGTTCTTTCTGCAAGCAGAATAAAAATATTCACTGAAAATAAGATGTCTGTATTATTGTCTGGCTTCCTAAATTAATGCCTAACTTTATGTTTACTTATTGTCTTCCCTAAGACTCAAATTTTTTAATCACAGTTTGGGATACAACAATTAATGTCTGAAGTATCACATATGTCACAATAGCAACTATTTAAGTTGAGCGACTTGAAAAATATCCTTTGAACATTGCAGTATGGGCTGCATGGGTGTTGAACTCCCTAGATGCCTTCTACCAAAAATGTCCTTGAACACAAACATGGCTATGGGCTATACCAACTTGGCCAACCAGCATCTGCCTCTTGCTCCATAGAAAGCCAATTCTAAACTTAAGCTAAGAGAACAAACAACTCCCTCCCCCCAAAAAAAGCTAAATGACTAGCCTGTAGAAACATTCTGCATTTTGAGATCAGATCCTGTTCCAAAGATCAAAGGATCATTCATTACTCAGAATCACTTTTAGTGTGGTAACAGCTTTACTCCAGCATTCACAGTTATAATCTATTCCTACCAGAGCACATACAGGAAAGTACAAGAGGCTCAATCAAGATGTGGGTCAATGCTCCAAAAAGTCTTAAGATCCAGAAAGCAAACAGTTTCCCTGCCTTTAACAACTGCACAACCCTGCACACAAATACATACAATAAACAATGCCTTAGGACACAACCCCATGTTACTTGAAGGACTAGGGATGGCAGTGACACCCACAACAGCCACAGGATGTGCTTGGTTAGCCATCAGGAAGCACTTTCAGCCAGGCAGGGGTAGGTGAGAGCCAGAGCACCTATTGAGTAGAGAGTAAGCCCACAGCCCAGAAGCCTGCCCTATCATAAACCTCCAAGAAATCTTCATTGAAAGCACTCTTAGCCCCGCTACATTTGATCCATTCAGAACCACAGTCCAGTTCTAAGACAATCTGCAAATACTTTATGACTTCAGTCGCAAATGAAAAAAACTAAAACTACTTTAAGTTTAAAGGATAAAGTCTTCTCCCTACTTTTGTGCAAGCTCTACTGAGGCAACCTCAACTGTTTGCTAGTCTCAATGACTGCCACATGAGTATCTCCAGATTTTTTAGAGAGCAAAGAACATAAAAGTGTCCTAATCACGAGGCAAAGTATCTCCCACAAGTTCTTTTTCAAGAAAAGAACAATTTTCCTCAGGTTTTTTTAATAACAAGCCATGAAAAAAATTCTGGCTCACAACCAAAAAAGTTTTGCAAGTAAGATCCATAGATACTTTACTACTTGTTAACTCAAACTAGTATTTGCTGTCCAATCACAATCTCAACCATTGGATTACCACTGTAGATAGCTCCATGCTAACACAAGAAAGGTAAAGGACTCAGCCTTTCTAGACAACCCAAAGAGCTACTTTGCAAATTATCAATAGGAATTCCAAACCTGACCAAAGCAGCTATGAAAATATTTTCAGCATGTGAAAAATATTCAAATGGCTCTACTTTCTACAAACATTCTCATTTAAATATGTGCACCTAATGTTCAGATAGAGTAATAAAAGGGTTCACAGATTCTTACATAATAAATTGGCAGATCTTATTCACAGGAATGTTCTGGAATATCTTTTACTGGTTTTCCCCCCATTCTAAATGTTTAATGCATTCCCCATCCCCAAACTGTAAGTAACTTGAATATAAACAGTGTTCACAATACCCAAGAGTGAAAGTGAGAAAGAGTAAGCACCAGTACTCTTTTTGCAAGAGCTCTGAAGACCATGTCAGTATGATCCTAACAGGCATCTTCAATAAAAATGCCTCATTGTCCGTGTACATCTGTAAATTCAACAATATCTGTCCTTTCAGACAGAAAATATATGCAGGCCTCTCTACAAAGGAAAGTAAAATTTCACAATATAAGTTTCCACAGAGTGCTCTGAAAATAGAGTCGCTTGGGAAATAGCAAGAATATCACTCCATCAAGAATACATTTAGCTAATCATACGGTTTTATTACCATACTAAGCTGTTGTTACATAAAAGCATCCATTTTCCTCCAAAAGCAACCTTTATTTTGCATCTGAATTGCCAACCACGATGTGACTGCATCCTAACACACATATTTGCCATTACTGCAGTGAACCACACACATCTTCAAGCCAGTCAGTAGGAGATGAGGCAGAGGAAAGAAGAAAGTACAAGAGCAAATATTCACTGAGATCCCTATCATCATGATCTGAGAGAGCAGGAACCTGCATAGCCTGGAAGATCATCTGTTTCTGAGTCTCACTGCACAAGCATTACTTTTCTGTAGCACTTCTAAGTAAGCAACCTAATTGGGCTTACATTAGTAAACTAATGTACCACATCCTTGTATTACAAGAAGGCACACTTTAAAAGGAGAAATTTTGAGGTAAATCACTGTAAAAGTAGTTACAAAAGAGCAGTTTGAGGGTAAATCTACCTGAAGTAACCTTTCTAGACATTATCTTTGCATTTTTCTGCTGCTTCATGCATTACTAATCAGTGGCCCACTAGAAACTTCAGCATCAACTGAAAAGCCTGGCAGGGCATTTGGCTTTCAATTCTTCTACTCAGTTTATTCCCAACACAAGTATATTCATCAGGCTTAAAAACAACTCTTGAACAAGGGCAGCCACTCAGCAATGAAATGTAAATTACTGACATGTGCTAAAACCTGCACTTGCCACTGCTAATGAGCACAATAAAGGGAAAAAAGCTTACTAGATATTACTGCAACCTTTTCACTTAACCCTGTGTGTACTGAAAGCCATAAATGAGTATCAATTAAAGAACTCATCTCTAAACAGTGAAACACTGTTCAGCAGGTGTATGCTTCCTACGCAGTTCTGATACAAAAAATCAGGATGACAGACAAATGTGTGCACACTGATAAGTTTTATTTTTAATCTTCCATTAAACTTTTCAAGATATCAGTAAAAAAAAAAATCATAAATGTGACAACATACATAAATTTCCAGGTTTACAACATTAGCAGTGCCAGATCTTATGTGATCAAATAAAACAGGATTAGCTGCCAATAAGCCCCAAGGTTACTGAGTCAACCCATAGCAACTTCTCCCTTCCTATTATGCACATGGGAGGTAAAGACCCTGAAAATAATCTTCTACAAACAGCAATGGCCTGCAGAGTCACAGAAAACAACACCTTTGCCTCCACAGCATCTAACAGTGATGCAACTTCATAGTGCAATAAAAGCCCTACCAACTATGTTCACTATAAGTTTCAAAGCTTTTAATAATTCACACTTATCAATGTTGCAAGAAGCTGCTGTAAATTTACATGCTGGAGAATGGGGAGACAATTTTTTGTGAAAAAACACACCTATAAAATGGGGATCTTCATATTTTGTAGATGAAAAGAAATTATTTAAAGATTACTTGGTTAAGCAAATTCTTCAAATGCTTTACTACATAACATTTTTATAAGGACTCATCATAAATAGATGGCACTCAGAATGGACTTTCAAAAGCTAAATTAGGTACCTGAATCAGCCTAAATCAAGTACTTAAATCCCTCTCAATAAGGTTTCTGTCTAATACTAGTTCAGCTACACATAAGTTAAAAGTTTATCAACTTCAGTTGCCTTTTTTTTTTCCTCATACCCTTTACCCCAATCCCAAACTACCACCCCTTTAAGTCCACCTCCATTCTGAATAAGGCAGAACCTTGTTAACTTGTTTCTGCTAGAATCAGCTGTACTAGCCTAAAGACTTCAATAGAGGAGTTAGGAGCAGGGGATATATGATTTGTTTAAACAAAGATAATTTTAACAGGACAGGTTTACAAAGTGACTAGGTGTCACTGTCATCCCAGCACACCCAAGGAAGGCAATAACCACTCACAGGGACAGGCAGTAACAGGCCACTGGGAACAGCAATCTCTTGGTCACAGTCAGAACTGAGGTCTGGCCACAGCTCAGTAACCTGATCCTCAGGAGCTTAACACCAGTTGGCCTTCAGGGAACAAGAAGCACTTGCTATGTTCTACACAAAACACACCACCTAACTCAAGGAAATCAACTTTTACACTTGTGTTAATTCAAAACTTCATTGCTAGAACATTCCAACTGCTAAGTATTTTAGCAACCTTCCTCGTAACTCTGGCAGGAACTGTGCAGTAGATTCAATACTTTAAGCTACCAATGTTATTGATGGCTTTCATTCACTCTGAAATAGAAATGAATGAAATATACCGTGAAAATAGACAAAGCTTACAAGTGTAAGCAAACCTGAAGGCAGTGAAAAGTGAAAAGGCAGATACATCCCGCTCATTCTTATGCATGTATGTTAATGAAATTTTAAAGAATTCCAGAGAAATCTTTAAAAGATTTGCAAAATGAACAAAATGAACCACTAAATGCAATGAGGTGGCTGCAAGCAATCTAATAAATTTTTACTCTTATCTGGGGGTCATGATTCCTGCTGCACTCAATAAAAGCTGTCATTGA
The DNA here is from genome assembly GCF_027579445.1 of Ammospiza nelsoni. Lineage (NCBI taxonomy): Eukaryota > Metazoa > Chordata > Aves > Passeriformes > Passerellidae > Ammospiza > Ammospiza nelsoni. The sequence goes on along the minus strand of NC_080634.1, from coordinate 80,721,950 downwards.
CAAAATCTGACAAACAAGGTAAGCTGCTATTAAGCAGTGTTTATATCGATACCTTGACAGAGTTTTTGTTTGAGCAACTCTCCTATGAGGAAAGGCTGAGGGAGGTGGGACTGTTGAACCTGAAGGAGGCTAAAGGGGAGCTCAATGTATATAAATGCCTGAAGGGAGAGCGCCAACATGGCAGAGCCAAGTTCTGCTTAGTGCTGCCCAGTGACAGGACCAGAGGCATGCACAAGCTGAAACACTGGAAGTTCCCTCTATCTGGAAACATTTTTTGACTGTGAGGGTGGCCAAACACTGGCACAGGTTGCCCAGAGAGGTTGTGGAGTCTCTATCCTTGGACAGTCAAAAGCCCACCAGACATGGTCCTGCCAACCAGCTCTGAGCATCCCTACATGAGCAGAGGGTTTGAACCAGCTGATCCCCAGAGGTACCTTCCAATCCCAACCATTCTGTGAAATAAAGACTGTATTTGATAGCTGCAGTAGAAACCAGATCCAACTGAATTATGCATTCTACAACCATACAATAAAAATGTGCAACCAGCTGGAAGATATTGTAACAATCTAGAGAATAGTAACTGAGTGACTAAGAAGTTAAAGTGTCATTAAACAGGTTAAAGACTGAAAAACCTCATTTAACCCTGACATGCCTGAATAGAGTGTCTTAATTCACTTTCAGCAACCAACTATACCTGGCATATGAGCAGTGATTCTCTCAACACCCAGAGGTAACTGGAGCAGTTCTCACACCACAGAGAACACCCAGCCCAGACAGGTTACATGACTCCTGCCCAGGAAGCAATACTGGAACAAGGGAATCCTACAGCATACCAAACAAAGAAGTAGATGAAGTCTCACAGCTGTAGAAACTATTCAAAATATTTGACAACTTTACAGTTCAGCACCAACATTTCATACTGTACAGATAATAAGCACCTATATAAAATTTTAATATAGACAAATACAAAAATACAAAAGAAATCAAACAGATGTATAAAATTATGTTTATAAAACTAAGTTCTAATAATTCAACATGTTAAACCCTATCTTCAAGAAAATATTTCTTGAAATAAGATTACAATCAAAATATGTACCATGAAAACAAAGCCTCCCACAAAAAAAATTGCCCAATCCAGGATAATAGGTCATCTTTAGAAGCATGTTAACCAAAAATCTTTCAGCTAGCATACTTTTCCACAGCTAGTGTAGAAGTCACTAGAACTTCAGAATACACTAGAAATGAAATCATTAAGGGCCAACTATAGGTGTGAATTAGGACCAAGACTCAGCAGGGTGCTGTCATTTTTATGTCACTAAACCAAAAGACACAAATACATTCTATCACCATAACAATCAGAAGACCTGTAAGACTGAGGTAGGAAGGGGACCACTGGAGGTCTTCTAGTGCAACCTCCTTGCTCAAGAAGGGACTCCTAGAGCACATTACTCAGGATTCCTTCCACACTGTCTTTGAATACCTACAGGGAAGAAGACTCCACCTCTCTCAGCAACCTGCACCAGTGCTCAGTCACCCTGACAGTAAAGATCATCTTCATGTTCAGGTAAACTTCCCATCCATCAGTTTCTGCCCATTTCCTCTTGTCCTACCTCTTGTACCACCAAGATCCTGGCTCCATTCTCTTGGCACCCTCCCTTCAGATACTTACACTGGTGAGATCTCCTCTCAGTCATCTCTTCCCAAGGCTGACAGCTCCCAGAGAGATGTTCCAGTCCCTTGATCATCTTTGTTGCTCTCCACTGCACCCGCTCCAGGACTTCCTGTCTCTCTTGTGCTGAGAAGCCCAGAATTAAACCCAGCACTCCAGATGTGATCTCACCAGGGCTGAGCAGAGGAGAAGGATCACCTCCCTCATCCTGCTGTCCATGCTCTTCCTGATGCTCCCCAAGATACCATTGACCTTCTTGGCCACAAGGGCACTGCTGGCTCATGGACAGCTTGCTATCCACCAGGACCTCCAGGTGCTCCTCCTCAGAGCAGCTTTTCAGCAGATCAACCCAAGCTAAACAGTCTTAAAGAATTAAATTTTAAAGTTCCCCCCAAAAGTAATCACCTCCTAGCCTTGGGATCAAATAAATGTAGCATGTTCATATCCCTCCTCACATAACACACCACTGTCAATAAGAAAAGTCCCTGTGTACAGAAATACAGCAAGTTGTAAGAAAACACCTTGGCTCATAAAATGTGTATTCAGTAGACTGATTTTGGTCCTGTTGCAATTAGTTTTCAGCAACAATAGAGAAGAGAAAAGTCATATTGTGATACAGAAAATTATTCTACCAAACACACTATTGCTTCAATGTATTTCAACTCTAAGAATGTACAAAAAAACCCTTTACTAAGCTGCATTCATCTTAAAAGTCAGAATTCATTTTCTTGATACACATATTTTATGAAGAACACATATAAGCTCTTAAGTAGTCAATCTGTAATGAACACAGATCAATCACTATAAAATACCTAATTTCTTAAAACGCAGGCAGAAAACAGAAGTGATTATTAAAGAAGCATTGTTGAATTCTAAGCTGAAGCTTCACATGCCTTGCCACAAAAGTAAATTAGAATCTACAGAGCAACAGAAGTTCTTATTGCAAAGACATCCCTTAACTATTCACGGTTAATCCAACTCCACAATTAATGGAATATTTAAAACTGATTTTAGAAACAGAGAAGGACATCACATTTGCAAGGTTACCACACCAGCTTATATCCGTTATACAGAATAGGACAAATTAACAAATCACCATAGATCAGAATGGTCAGAATTTACCAAAACCAGACAAGCTTGTCTGCATGATCGCAAAGCAATAGTAAAGAGGCAGAAAGTGAAGGAAATATTACCTGTGTAAGAAGAGAATTACATAGCATTTCATTTGCATATCTATTATTTCAATGAGGAAAAACACAAGTACACACAGTTAATGTAATTGCAGTTGTGGAAACAGAACGATACATTTTCATTCTCACAACCAGACAGCAACAGTGAAAAAAAGAGGACAGAACAAAGTATTTCTGAAGAAATAGGAAGGATTCCTGTAAGTCTGGAAGTAAGTACTATTGCAGTGACACTGCACATCAAGAAATAATGAATTTTTACAAATCAGGATTCCATCTATCCATTCATCTGCAGACCCACACACCCTAATAAGCATGCCAAAGTACTACTGTTAAAAGACAGCTCATGAGAAACCTTAAATTACTTACAATAGCCCATATAGGCAAAAATATCTCTAATATCTTCCTTAATCACATGCACAGCATTAAATCATTGGTCCAGAAGCCACGCAAGTCCACAGTTCATCCACCAAGAGTCTCAAGTTGCTAGACAGTACTACTCAAATCAAGAGGTTTTGTGCTATCATTTTTCCTAAGGACAGTTGCACCTGTTAAAGCTTTCAAACTAAGCCACTTGAAAAAAATACATAGCTTTAAAAAACACAAGCTAAAAAAAATAGGTTAAGATTGCCATAGCATAGGAAGTTGCCTAATCACAAAGGAGATCAAGGACAAAAAAGTATTAATATTATGAAGTCTAGACAAAAGAATAAAAAGGGAGGAGAGTACTTTTGTCAACTTACGTGAATCTTTGACAAAACACCACCCTACATCTTTAAATACATGCATATAGGTTACACACATGTATACCCACAAGACCTGTAGATATACACCCTGAGACTCTCAAGTTTAGGCATACACCTGCCCTTGAAAGAAATGTTCTAGCTATATACAGCAGCTCTCAAGATAGTTATTTGAAATTTGCCACAGGGAAGAACTGGCATCAATTTGTTTTGTTGCACAGCAATCTTAAGCAGGACACTGATGATGTACATACACCATCAAAGGCTTTTAGCAAAGGTATTTGAAGTTTTCTACAGTACAGGAGTAATACAGCCTTCCTACTTCCACCCTAGTAAGTGCTAAGCAGACAGTTCAGATGACTCAATTTCATTTTTCTAGCTCATATGGACTAATAATGTCTGACAAACACTGCCCATGATTTAATACACACACTATTTGTTTCTCCCATGGATTCCACCCAACCTGATACAGCAGATTTAGATTCCTTTTCTATGAAAAAAAGGTTTGCTCAGAATACGAGAACACAAGTAACACTCAAGTATTCTGCCTTAAAACAAAATAAGCATCAAAATTATAGATTCACATGCAGAGCTCTTCTGGGCAGCAAAGTGGTGACCTGTTCATTTAGGCCAGTACATTGCCTAAACTTTATTACCCTGTACAGACAAAATCTCCAGTCTCCAACAGACAAAGCACCTTGAGCCACCACAGGCACTGGTAGCAATCACACTGCTGGCTTTGGTAGGCAGTGAAACTCTGGCCTGCAAGGCATAGTGTACAAAACACACATTAAAAGCTCTGTCCTCCCCACTCCTTGAAGTGTACAATCTCTGCCATAAGCAGCTTCTTGATACCAACTTCCACTGCCTTTTTTGGACCACCTTTTCACAATTTGGGAAGTACAAATGCTAGCCAGTCACAAGAGTTGTCAGGTAAAAAGCTAATGCATGTGGGAACAGCATGAAAATCACACCAAATGTTTCTCAAAAATGTAATATCCACCGAACCACAATGAAGGAACTTCACAATTTGCTTACAAATAACAAAGCCATGCACAACAATGGTAAAGAAACACTCCTGCCAGTAAGAGTCTATATTTCAAATTGTGAGAATCCCATTATTAGCTGTGCATAGGTCTGTAGATCCACCTGCACAAAGCTCTTCAGATCAGAACAGATCAGACATGTGACCCCTTACAGAAGGTGACACAAGTTGCTCTTTGGTTTACCTTTTCCTTCTCAAACTTTGCAGCCATTTACAAACATGGGATCAACTATTTCCACATACATTGTTTGCCCATTTATTTCAGACAATACATTGTTGGGATTTTTAATTCCACCAAGAAGGTTTATCTAGCTTCAAAGGTAAAGAGAAATAGCACTGGGTGCTTTGTTCTCCCCCAGTCATGTCAAACAGTAGTTGTTTAAAAGGCACAAAAGATGTATACAATCAGGTTTCACTAGAAACTCCAAGAAGATTAATATCTTATTCCAAAATTGAATGCTTTTTTCTCACCATGTTTATGGCTTCTGTCCCAAGGAGTGGATTTTGGCAGGAAGCAGTGGCTGGCTATTTTTGCATCAACAAATAGAGCATCAGAATTCTGTCAAGGGTGCATTCAAAAAAGAATATTCCAGATAAAGGCTGCATTTGTAACTAACTACTATCATTTTCAGATAATTTTATGCACATATCAAATCATTTTCTTGGAGGAAATACACCACAACCCACAACCTTTCATAAAAGCACAAACTCTATCACATACAAAGCATCAAAATACACTGAAGATTTATAACCTTGCAAACTGATATTTTTCCTACAAAGCTTACAAAATAATAACTCAGCGGACTTGTTTGTTTTGTTTTTAACAGCAGCATCACAAGGGACTTTAATGGCAGTCAAACTGGAAGTTCATTTGTGTTTCTTTAAATTAAGAAGAAAATTGACCCCGTTATGACTAACTGCAACACAGAGTCACCATGCATCAAGGTCTAAGTGCATAATCACTACCAGGAAGCAGGAAAGGAACACAACATCAACTGCAGGTCTAAGACTCCTACTTGGTGCTAACATCAGCTAGACAAACAGCCACACTGACTCTGGAAAAATGACTGTGCAATCCTACCACACAGTTGCTTTCTTCTCGCTGTTTTCTCACCCAGACCCAAAAAAAACCAAATAAAAACAAAACAAAAAAATAAAAACAAACCAACACCCAACCAAAATCACAACCGTCACTGCGATCAAGGGGCAATCCTCCCAAACTATTCAGCATGTTAAGAGACCCAACTCAGCATTCCCATCCCCCCCCACCAAAACAGCTGCTCTGGAGGTTTGCAAGCAAGGACAGAAAAATGGCAAATTCAGAAAAGTATATCTTTCAATTACAGGTCAACCAAAAGGCTTAGCTTAGTCTCAAGGCCTATCTCCTTCCCAAATTCCAAAGACCTGCTTTATGTAACAGAGGGGACAGAGCTTCTAAGAAAAGGTCTGCATTAATTTTAAGAAACAGGAAACATTAAGCAAGCTAACCTAAATGCAGAGGTCACTAACAAACTCTTCTAAAGCAGGAAAGGAACAAACTGCTCTTGCAATTCTGCAGAACACCTGGCAAAGGATACTAGCATTTTTTTTAATGCAGCAATATAGATTTTTAACTTCACCTTAAGATTTATGACAACACTGAATATTATGCAATTATTCTTTGAAGGAGGGAAATTACTTTCATGGAAGTATATTTGAATGCATAAACTAAAAGTACCAACTTATTTGCTGATTCTTAAGAAAATACACCCACTTACATAATCCCATATTTTGTTACTCTACATAATGCTATCAGCATTATCATAAAATCATCCAAAGATTCCATGTTCAAATACCAATCCTTAAGAAATTCACCTTAGTATGTATAAAACCTTTGACAGACTCACTCAGTATAAATGCCATGGACCTCTTCTGTCAGCCAACAACAGCAACCAGAGTAGATACACAAAGACAGGACTGAATGCACCAAGTTGTTTACTGAATCACAATGAACAACATGCCAGATATTCACCCACTGATTGTTTTTTGGAAATTTTGTTTTGGAAACAAAGGATCATTTATTGTGCCTCCTTTGCCTACTTTAAGAGAGAGCAAAATTAAGTTTCTGAAGAAGAAAAAAGACCAGCAATTTTCAATACTCTAAGTATCTACCAAATTCTTCAAAAGTACTGTCTACAGCTGTACCCTACTCCATGAGTCATTCAGAAAATAATGGACAAAAAGACATGCCTTCGTTCAAATCACACACTGTGAGATTACATGTGAACTGACCCTCCATGCATTAATTGAAGACAAAGCTTTGCTTTGAGCTCATTACTGTTCTTACATATACACTGGCAAGTTTAGAAAGTTTAGTGTCCTTCTCAGTTTCCCAATTTAAGAAGTTTGTTCTAAAAGTACAGATGTGTACCAGGAAATAAGCCTGAGTTTCATAAGTTCCATCACTACTTTCAGTGCAAAAGAACAAAATAGTGCATATACAAAGAACAGGATAGGGAGAAAGAAAACAGAACAAAAATGTCTTCTGCAACTTCATTACAGTTTAACAACATAACAGTTACAGTCTTCAATAAAAAGAAGAAACAGCAGGCAAGTTTTCCTCCCAACTATATTAATCAGAGTGTCTTGAAAAAAATATAAGCAGCCCTAGGGATAGAAAGATAGATCATTTCACCAGCTCTCACCAGGGGTTTGATCTTCTAGAGCCACTGACATCAAGGAAAGCATGATTATGTCTTAATTGAGACTTTAAATAGTGCATTTCAGAAAGCAAAATCACATTACCTTGTTTTATTATATTTTTAGAGAAGTGAACACACCGGGTTTCTGAAACATAATTAAAGCTATTTTGAGACTGCAGCACCAACCAAAAATTCAAACATGTTTTTAGTCACCACATTATTTCAGGAAATTGTTAAGAAACTTTCCTAGGATCTGAGTGAAAAGACGAGAAATAGAAAGGTGGAGAAGATCTACAGGAATGTTTGTACTTTCTCCATTTCTGCTTAATCCTGCCAAAAAAATTGTTCCCACTTCACATCACCAATATTATAACTAACATTACCACACGATTTATATTTATTGTTAATAACAACATCACTGTAGAATGTGCCTGGTTCAGAGTATTTAACTACCAAATTTCCATATTCAGCAGCAAAATAGCATAAGTGAACACCTCCATTTCACTAAATTTTTTTGTTACTGAAAAACCAGGAATGGCCAACTAAAGTCAGTTATCCCGGTCGAATCCATTGAGAACAGAGTTTGTTATAAATTAAGCCAGGAATCTTCCCTCTAAAAAGAACCTCTGGTACATGAAGCAGAACAGTGATAAAAGAAAGCTGCTAAACTGCATGAAAATAACATGTAAAAGATAACCCCAGATTTGGTAAATCTTGGCAAACACCAAGTGTTTAAAATTTCTTTCAACTTTAACATCACCAGCACCCAGCAGGGTGTACTCAGCATCCCACAGAACCTGCACTTGTTTTTGTCTAGAAGCTGTAAAAAAAAAAAAAAAAATCACAGCAACTGAAGTATGAAATTTTTAGATTTCATTCTCAAACAGTCTCCTTAATGAGCAGGTGGTATCTGCTAACAACAAATAACCAACTCAATAGCAATGGTCTGTATTACAACTAGAACTCAAAACTAAAGGAAATAGTTAAGGAAGGTATAAGGAAGACCTGTCTCACAAATGCTAAGGACAAAAAGAAACACCATTCAAGAATCATATTCCTCACCTAAGTTTTTTATCTTGAATCAAAAAGGTGCAAATTTTTCTCAAAAGCAGAAACAAATTTCTCTTGCTGCCTGTAAATCAAGGTATTTCTTCAGCTTCATTTACTCCATAACCAAGTTGGTAGCTGCAATGGCTTTTTACTTTGAACTTCAATGCAGTATGTGCTTGTCCCTATTCTGAGCAAAAGCAATGCAATAACACATGATCTGCAGTGACTATACATACAGCATCCATCCAGGACTTTGTTCAAACATTGTGAATGCAACTTCCTCCTAGCACTGCCCACTTTTAAGCAGCTGCATGAAAGCTTTTGGAAAAAAAATAAAATCAGACCATATCATCAGTTCATGATATACAAAAACCTTACTGAAGTAAAGAGGTTTTGAACAATAATTTTTATAAATTCAGATAAAGTGAAAACAGCACCCTCTTGACTCTTTGGTCCTTTCAGAGAATGCAGCACCATGATACAATACCACCAGCAGAGAAGCCAATTTTTAAACAGCTTTCTATTCCCATCCCAAAGTGCACTTCAGCACCTTCTCAGGGCTGCTGATACAGCTGTTCACCAGCTGTGCTACAAATCACCAAGATGATCACTTAAAACCAGATACTTTTAAGCTAGATCATTCAGTGACCCAGTTTTGCAGAGCAGCCTCATAAACAGTCCAGGCATAAGCAAAAATCCTGAAAGGTTTTTACATACTGGGTAAAGTTCTTACAAACAGACTTCTCCCAAAAGAAAACTCCGCCTGCAATTACATCCTCAAAATGCAAAGAATTCACATGTACAGAAAGCATATTGAAATCCCCTATGTTAAAGTATCTTTTAGATTTGCCTTTAGTTGGTAGCTTGCTTCCTTAGGTACCTTGAAACAAGTATGTGCCATCAGTCACAGCCAAGCAAATAAAAATAACTTACCAAACGTCTAGCAAATTCTTTATTTTCTGAAAGAAATCCATATCCTGGGTGTACCTTGGAAGACAAAAGAAAAAATTCAAGCTGATTGAGTTCTGAAACCACACACCAAAGTCAGTAGCACATTTTCAGATACTGGGGATGGTAAAGTAGATCACTAAGCATTTAAACAGGTTGAATACCTTAAGAAACTCTCTTAACACATTGATTTTTCTGTCCTAACTTAAGTTGTTGAGCTATCATTTCTGAAACAAACTTTCCTTATTTAACTAGGGAGAACAGGGTTGCTTGCAGAAAAAATGGAGCTGTTTGCAGAGCAAACAGACATAGCCTTTGGTGATTTGCCTTTTGCTCTTTTTAGCTCCACTGCAAGTTTCCCCAAATATGCTCATCTACACTCTCCTCAGTAACCACTATAAAGTACTCTGTATCCCAAAATATTTCCAGCCCTAACCACAACAGTGGTGCACAGGTCCCCAGCCATAAGCCCCCTACCTCTAGTGACCCTGGCTAGAGGGCACAATATACTCTCTTCATTAGTCTAAGTCAAGCATCCTGTGTGCCTTGTTTGCTACTCACACCCCAATATTCATTCAGCCTAATGACTTGAGAGGAGCATGACTAAGTTTTCATTTTACTTTTTGCAAGTCATATAAGACTCTTGATCTATTATACTCTAACAGACAAAGCATAAGCCATTTTATTCACCTCTTTTAAAGAGCCAAAAACTGGGTTTCATATTCAGAAACTCAAAGGGGAGAAAACACTGGTTTTGTTTCTGGCCCCTAAAGGCACTGTACCAAAACATCATGTTAGAAAGAAATCACAGTGCTGATCCAACTGTTCAAGGGTAGTTAGTGTTGCTGATAGATACACACCAAATTTCATTTTAATAAATGCTCTGTGTACAGTAGCTCTGAATAATACATTCATTTCAGTGACAGAACAAAGAACATTAGGAATGTGAACATATTAGTTTTTTCTACTGATTCCTGTTAAGCTTTGAATCTCTGGCCAACTTGGAAGGAAAATAGGCAGACTTGCCCACATTTACACAAATAAGCTAATATGCATTTTGTAAACCTTCTGAAACAAAGGCAATTACAGGATGCACCATTTACCTTCCTGCAAGTAACATTTATACAATATAGAAAGTGATTCAAATGAAGTTTAAGCAAAAGCCTTTCTGGATACACTTCATAAAACATTCAAAAAAGGCATTATGGCATATAAAGGGTTAGCACTCAAAACTAATTGGGATTTTTTTTTCCCCCAGCAAATTTGGAAATGAACTGAAGCTGCTCCCTGGTGTGAAAGCTGAATCCAGCAGCCACCTGCAGGATCAGCGACCAGTGCTGCCAGATGCTACAAAGCCTTTGATTTCCAGTAGCGATTTCAGACACATTTAACTCATGTGACATGAACTAACCGGAATAGCATATTAAATCACTTTCCCCCCCACACCCCTTTAAAAAAAATATACAAACTCTGGGTTTTCTGCTTTCTATATATGAAACAGCTGCAGCAGATAGACACATTCAGACTCACAGCTTGGGCCCTGGTTTTCCTAATGACTTCCATGATGGCATCCATGTTGAGGTAGCTTTTGCTGGTGGGAGCTGGGCCAACACAGACAGCTTCATCCGCCATTTTCACGTGAACCTGAAGAGGCAATAGTCTGCATTAACAGATGCTCCCAGCAAAAATAATTAACATCACCCAGTCACATGCACACAAATCTGATTGTGTCAAAGATCATTTACATACCATAGCCACTCTAAAATACACACTGAAATCACCAACACTGGCATACATACAAGTATTTGCACTGTAAATCTCATTTCATTTAGCTCTGAGCTTAAGTCACTTTCAAAACGTTTTATTGTTCTAATATATTATTTTGAATTTGATTAAATAAAATCAAGACAAATAATTTCACCTTCCTATACTGATCATCTATATGTAAATTCAGACTAAAAACTACTTTGTTACTTGTAACTAGGGTAGTCTAATATCTTAATACTTAATAACAAACATTCATGACCAGTTCTAAGCAGGCTCCCCAGGAAGTTGGGGATAATTAGAGTGAATTGAATGAAGGGATGCAATGAGTGTCCCTGCACAGCATCAGGTCAGCACCATGCACAAATTAAAGCCTATGACTAAAGAGTTCAATATCACTACACGTGAACCAGAAAATCTTGAGAATTATTTAAGCAGGCTCATGTTTGATTTCTAATCCATTGTATCCTCATTTATATGCATTTGCCAAATATTTTTTAGCCAAACAAAAAAGAGACAAACATCGGCAACATTTTACCAAGAATACAAAAATAACTAGGTTTGGAGTTAGAAGTCTTCTTACATCTCACAAGAATGCTTATCTTTAAGTTTTAAAAGTTTAATTAGATTGGTCTTTAACACGCTTTCAGAGTTCAGAATACTTTTCTTTCAAGTAAGATACAGATATAACCATGAAACCAAACAACCAGTTTTACCTCATTCTGCTTTTTGTAAGTTCCCTTTCAGTATGCATTTAAGAAAGCATGCCATTGTTTAAACTGTGTAAGATTCTTAGCTGCCAGTAAGACTTATTTAGAATGACAATTTGACATTTCCAATGCTTACCAATTTTTACAACTATTTGATATCTCCAGCATTTGAAACTGAAAATACACTGTCTAAAATCAGAGCTCTTTTAGAAAAATAGCATTAACGTTTCAGAAATACAAAACCCCGATATGAGTTCAGTTGGCCAAAGCATGTATAAATAACACCAAGCTTGTGGTTTTGGTCCCTGGATGGATCATTCACTTAAGAGCTGGACTCCATAATCCTTGTGGGTCCCTTCCAACTCAGGATATTCTGTAATTCTGCACAATATTTTTGGTTTTTATCAGGAAATTGTTATTTGTGAAAAGGAATTTTATTTGCAATTAGTTTGAAGGCTGTCAAGTGTGTCAAACAAGTTAGAAGTTACATAGTCTGGATACGCTATTGGCTCATTCAGAAGAAACAAGGCCAGAAAAATCAAAAAAACACCTACAAACACTGACAGGCAGCAGTAAGACAACATTTTGAACACTACAATGAGAAGTAAGTAGCAGGTGAATATAACAAATGTATAAAAAGGAAGAGAGCCACTTAATAATTTTCATTTTTTCTTCAGTTTTATGGACCTTTTCTGAGCTTGGGAAATGTTAATCCTACCAACAAGCAGCATATTAACTTTCCACCTAATTCCATGTTTCTTTCTGGAAGCATCTCTTAAATAGCTTCTGAATTTGCTAAATTCTCAAGTATATAACCACATAACCTGCTGGAATCACCATATATTTCAATATTGCTTCAATAACATCAACTGTTTTGTTTCATCACTACACCATTGGTCTCACAATATAAACAGAGCAAAACCAGAAAAAAATCTTTGAGCAGTAGCACAGAATCATGCAGCAGGTTTTTGTACTTTCTAGTACACACATCTTAGCAACTAAGTAATCTCTTTTGATCAAATGCTATCACGATTAGTCTGTGTCATCCTTCCTGCAGCACTAAGATGAAGAAACAGCAGCTTTATCTGAATGATCAGTTTATATGCTTAAAGTTGTTCTGAATCCCAATGTGGCATACAGTTCTAAACAAAGTCATTCAAGCTTAAGCTTAATTAAGAATGTATATTTTACAAAACCAAAAGCTTCCTTATAAAAAAGGAATAAAGATTGTTAGCTATTTCTAGGTATCAAGATGAAAACTCCACACCCACCCACTTCCTGCACTAAGGCACCAATAGAGTCCCACTAGTACCAAAAGCAGCCAGAGGAGATATTGCAAACCAATTGGTTTTGTACGTATAAACAGCCCTGTGCACATTTCCCCAGTATTACCCCACTCCTTTCTGAAATTTTTTGTTGCTATTCAACTCTCTGGAGTTTCAACTCTTCCTTTCCCACATTACCATGTAATCTGGTAAATCCATTTCTCCTTGCTCACCTTACTGCAAGTTGTTGGTGCCTTCCCTAGTTCATAGCCACTTCAGCCTGGAATGCACCAGGCAAATCTCCCAAAAAAGAGGTCTCCATTCCACCTCCACTAGTTCAAAACCTCCAGATTTTCAGGATCCAGTGACAGCTGGGAGGATTTTCAGGATCCAGCCCCATCTAAGAGGCTTCTCATATCTACTTTTATTATGAGTTCATATCTATTTTTATTGTGAGCAAACCAGCACACGAACAGGAAATCTGCTTCTTAGTAATTCATAATGACAATTCCCCTTAGCATTTAGATTCCTTTGACATTGCACTGCAGTTCATGAAGAATACCTCAAATATTGTAACACAAATTTATCATAGATTTGTTTGTATAGTATAAATGTAATTACTAGCAAACATAACAAAAACCATCATTTGAGTCTACATGACAACTGAAACTTTCAGCCTACTACCAAGGGCTGCCTGCTTCACACAGTAATTCATTAAACCTTTACCTCTGCAGAAGCTAACTTATAATGCAATCTTCCTAGACAGTACAAAGAATTCAGCAACTCCCCTTCCTCAATCACCACAAATTTCAAATACATTGATTTTCAAATTCAAGGATTGCTTAAGCACTTGATTTAAATCACACAATCCTAGGTATTCAAAACCTGTCCCTAACAGCTAAAATCTCAGAGGTGTGATTTATCCCTTTTCTGTTTTAGGTCACAAAAAACCCCAATGTCAACAAAAACAAAGAAGCAAGTCCCCGGAGGTTCTTGAAAAATGGCATTTCTTCATAAATATCTGAATTGACCCTGCCATCTCAAGCATGAATGGATAACAACAAAGGCTGGAAAACAGTCGAAACTCAGTGCTTAATGGTTTATACTGCAGTTTTTAATCATATTGGGCTACCTGGGCCTCAAGAGAGAAGTCTCAAGCAGCTACCAAGGACTTGCTGTGTTAGAGAATACAAATGACTGGAAATCATGGAAAAATTGTGTGTGCAAAAGCCATTTAATTTCTGTAAAAGTTTTTTACTTTAAGTACTCTAGTTCATAAAGGCTGATTATATTTCAAAAACAACAAAACCAAAACCTACTGAATCTTCATTTTATAGAACCTCAATCTAATTAAAGAACTAGAAACTAAATACAGTCACTTTTGGAAATCCAAACCAACCACAAACAGCTGACCAGCTCATCACACTCCTGTATCTATGAGAAATAAGCTACTAATAATAAAACTGGATTCAACAAGGAGTCCTAGCAGAACAACATTAGAATAAATACTATTAAATGGTGTAACTATTTTTGGATTAAGATACAAAGTCAACTGGAAATAATCTGAAGTACAACAATTACCTTATTACACAACAACAAGCTTATTCTTTCAGAAGCAAACAGCAGAGAAGTGGCCACTGGCTACAAAACTAGTTTAGGTCGAGGAGCCACCTTCACAGCAAGGCAGTTCTATCAGCAGATCCCACCACATCTTTACACAGGAACAGCTTCATGTTTCTTCACTGTCTTTCCAGCAAACAGGCAAATAAAGCACAGAGTCCATTGGGGATGACTTGCCAGCCATTTTTGGCCTGGACTGGTTTCAAGCACCACTCCAGGCTGCAGCAGCTCTCAGAGTGCAGCAGGAGGTAATAATAGCAGCAGCAATTGGGTTTGGAGATCCTTCTACAGTTCAATATTTCAGGAGGATTTATAAGGCAGTTTTGGTGCCAGGGCTTGGCATCATACTCCAGAAGACAAATATACCCATAACCCAAAGTTTTGGATGTGAACGCCACAAAAATAGTCAATATCTGCCTTGCAGACAACCCAATTTAGAAGGACTGCACTGAATCACAGCCAGTACATACCCAAATTACCTCGATTATTTTAGCTCTCCTGTGTCCTGGAATGTGACACATGTTCATTTGACAGTAGCATGCTCTCTTGAATAGCCACACTCTGAATTTATTGAATTATCCTCATAATTAAACCAGTATCTCAATTTCCAGAAATCAAAATTAATAACCTGCTACCTAAAATATATACAGGTCTCCTAGAAGTATTCTGTTTGACACAGCAGTATCAAGGTAAACTTCTCCAGGGCCACCCATCTGCTGCAGAGCACTAGTTGGAATCTACATTATAAACAAATTACATTTAAATACACATCTCTTAACATAGAAAAGTTCTCAGTATGAACACAGAATGTATTAAAAATTATTTTAAGGCAAAGAAATAAGCCACTTTCAGTGCATATAGAGTCTATAAAACAATCAAAGATACCAAGAAAATTTACAGATCTCTAGCATTATAATTATTCAGCAGCTCAAGTTCGTTACCTTCTTATGGAGCTGGTTCATGACAAAAAGTGCTTTTCTCCTCAGTTTGTTTCACAATGGATCATTCTCATTTACTAACTTCAGAAACTAAAGACTGACTTATCAACAAAGAAAAATGTATCTACGTGCATTTCCCAATTGAGTGTTTAACATCATCTGCATAGTTTCCACAGATGATTTTATATACCTCAGCAGTTTCTGAGGCTTATCATGTGACAGATGTAATTTACTTCAGTGTAAATGTCTAATTAACACATACACACACACTCCCCTTTTCCTCCATCTCTGAGGAGTAAATGTCTGGGATTCCCCAGTGTCCCAGTTTTTCAGACTAGGTCAGCCTACACATCACCAGGTCTCAACACAAGTTGATATTCACACAGCAGAGACAGTTATACTGAGTTGCAGGCTGCATTTTCCTCCTGATTCTTCTATGCTGTTTCAGAATTTATATTATAGGGAAACTGTTGTAGCTGCATATACAGTGCTAATCAAACCTAGGCAGCAATTAAAACAACCTCAGCAAAGAGAACACTTTTGTTTGGTACACTAGATAAGATTGAGCATTGTTCAGACAAAGAAATCTAATCAAACAAGTCATTCTCCTTCTATAGTTCAAATCAATATTACACATTGGAACAACATCCGTTGGTGTAAGTGGATTCACTTAATTGGCCCAAACTGCATAATACCGCTCAGCAAGACAAATCACAATTAGCTCAACCCATAAAATAGGGCTAATGAATAAATCCTTTGTAAGTTAGCTAAAAAAAACCAACCACCTCAAATCTTGCCAGCACCATTGCCAAAAGAGACAGACAAAGCAGAACAAAAAGCCTATGGCATTGAACAGTCTTGAGTTTAAACAAAAAAAAAATCAAACTGATGGAAAAAAGGTTCAAACTCACGGCTTTGCCAAAAACACATCTTCCATCTGACCTAAGTATCTTTAGCAGCTTGACATTAAAATACACACACCAGTAATACAGTAAGTATGAGCACATAGTGTGCAGTATTCATACAGCCTTTAAAGTGCTATCTGCAAAGAAATACTGTCACACCATTACATCATGTAACCCTTAAACAAAATAATGGAAACATGGCTAGAGCACACAAAACACAAAACTGTGAAAGACAAATACCATAACTACCCTACATTTCCCACATTTAATTTTACTCAGCATCCCAAAAACCTACAAAAAAAGTTAATGCAAATAAACAGGTCAACCTGCAGAGTCAACATAAATAGATTTCTCTGCAAGCCTATTTTAAACTATTTAAATCTGATAGCCCACAAATAGTTAAACAAGGACTCTGTAAAACAATTCTTCAGTGGCCTTCAAACATGTTTTGGTGAAGGGCATTTAGTTACATTCCCCTCCAAGTCTACAAAGACCCTCAAAACAGCCCATCCTTTAGCATCTGCGGGATTAGATCCCTGGTTCATGGACACCAGCTGAGAAATATAAATTTAAAAATATAATATCCTTTCCTTTACTTCCTAGTCTTGCCCTTCAAGTTTTACACCTGGTCAAAAAATGAAGACAGTAAATAACCTCAGTAACCAAGGGCCTCAAAAATCCATTTTTCAAACTACAATTAATGGATCCAGGTTGAACTGAACAATCACTAAAAGACAGGCAACATGAACCAGGCAGGGAAGAAAGCATTTTTAACCAACACCAAGAAAAAGCACATTTCAATACATATCAAGATTTTCATCTGTTTGCATTCTTGCTTATACACACGAATTTATTTTTGTAACCTTAGAAAAAAGTAAATCTCCGTTCGCTCTTCCATGGATGAAGCCCTGGAATGTTGCATGCTGCTAAAAAGACACACAATTTTACTTGCATTATAAAGGGGAAAGGACTCCCCATTGTACTTATAGGCCTGATCACTCCTACTGTAAAAACCAGACCATGCTAAAGCTGTCACAGAGTGATACTCTCAAACTGTGTTTTGCTTGAGGGACAAGCAAGAAAATGCCTTCTGAGTCCTGAAGACATTACAGATAAGACTCTAGAGAAGAGTTCCAGAATGGCTTTTGTCCCTAAAAACCTCTTCCTATATACTAATTGTTTGATGGATAGTTTCAGTGAAGCACCTTCTAGAACAAAAGTGAGAAAGAAGGCTTCTCCATCAGAATTTTATTGGAAGTGTTTACTGTGCTGAACCCTTCAACTCGGACACAAGTTTGCTATTGAAAATTTGGTGGCATTAAATAGTTAATTTGTATCACAACTTCCAACATGTTTTACTCAACACCAACCAGGAACAGTCCATTTCTTTGGTAGAATAACTGAAAAAGTATGTCAACAGTCACCTTGCTCACTAATCTACCTTTGGATGAACTGAACAATTAACAGAGGCAGAGCAACCAGGAGGGGAAAACCAGAATGTCCCAAACTTTAACTCCAAGCTACTGTGTCAGTAGCAAAACACATTAACGATCTCAAGGGAAAAGCACTCCCCTTGCCTCCTTCCACTGGTGCTCCCTTGGTGGGAGACCTACCAAGTTCCTCTGCTCAAGTAAAATTGGAGGCAGCACAGCCACTCAACACAACCTTTGCTGATGTCTAGAGGGCTGTGAAGAAAGTCTGCAAGCTTGCAACTGCACTCATGTCTGCAGACTATTTTTACTCTGGAATACATTATCTACAGCAAGTCTCCAGGATAAACAGGAGATTTTAGTTCAGAACATACACTAACAATTTGGGAGAACACTTACTAAATGTATTTACCAAAGAAAGAGTCTCCATCTGTTGCATGAGTTGAGCGATTCATCATATTCATTAGAGCAGTCCACTATGCTCTGTGAGTTTCATCTTTGCACTTTCAGTGTTTTAGAAAAAGAATTAAGTTTTTTGTGATGTTAACAAAATAGTGATGCCCTACAGTGCTTTTAGTAGCCTCCCTGCATTTCAAACGCATCTGCACCCATATGTCAGCCTTTCCCTAATGGAATCTCAGCTTCTAAGCACATTAGCAAAGCAATAGGACAGATCTTTCTCATGCTGTTTCTTTTTCCTGCCTCTCCCAAAAACAAGCTCACCAAGGAATGCATTTCATGCATGCTTCTTTGTTTTGCCTTCTAAAGGGGTTAAGACATGTAGGAGATGGGAAAACTGGTAGTTAAGCAGGTCTAGGAAATAGTATCACGTGGTAGGAAGGGCAGTCAACAGCAGAACTTCATATAGTAGAGATTTAGTTCTTGATTAAGCTGGATATACCAGAAGACACTTGGGATTCAGAAAAAGTATGTTAAACTCGGCCACAGTACAAAGTAACATGTAGTATGCACTGGTAACATGCCCCTATTCAAAATTTTCAGCTCTAATTTGGATAGAGTTCCCCTTTCAGATGGATGAACACAGCACACATTCAGATGTCTATACATGGCTGGACTGCAGAAGTTACTTCCAGCATCCAAAGATCAGAGATTCCTAAAATCAGTTCTAGTGTTGAGAAAATAGCTCACAACAACAGCAAGGTGATTTCACAGCTACCTGGTATTTCAACTACAGAACAGTATTTAACAGAACAGTGAAAAGGGAAATGTGGGCATCAACTAAATACAGCAGTCTGGATCAGTAGTTGGAAGATTTATTTCATTTTTTTTTTAATTGCAAACAAGATGCAGACAGTGAGTTATGTGCTTCCTGGTGTGGACTAACTTCAGGCCCAAAATGAACCATATATTGAGAGTTACATCACTTTTACAATAAGCCTCACTTTAGGCATACACAAAATGCCACTCAAAGGAAGATCCCACCCCTGAACACTCCTCCACACTCAGCTCCAGCAATTACAGTGCTGCTGAGACAGATCAATGAACTGAACAGACACAGTGGAAAAGTAATCGGAGGGGAGGGGAAATTAACCTTCTGTCAGATCAGCAAGTTAAACCATCTCCCAGCTGCATGACCATCAGATCCCACACAGTGAATGAATGAATGCGAAGGGGCAGGAGAGCACTCCTTTCACAAGTACTGTAGACTTAGAGGAATTTAGACATAATATGAAGCAAGTTCTACAATGTCAAATAAACCAAAGAAAACACCAGAGAAAACAGTTTGTCAGTGAATGCAGAATATCTTAAGGATGACAAAATTCCAGGGCAGGTTTCCTAAAACAGATTTTCCCTCATGTCTATGCAATACATATATGCTCAACAGAAAATATATATGCACATGTATGTATATATACACGTACATACACATATCCTTTACTACTTCTAGGCACCCAGTGAGAAGAGTTTTACCACTAGGGCTAAGTACTAAAGCAGTACATAAAAATTAACAAAAATCACACCATAAAATCTCAGCATTGCCATCACAGCAAGCATAATCTTATGCTTTTATGAGGAATTAAATACTTTAAAATGCCTTACAAAATATTCATACTTAATATTATGATGTTATATGACATTTACAAAAGTAAAGCATTTCTCCTTCAAAATTCCACTAATATGAATGCTCAGACTTCTTTAAAATGATTGTTTGTTAAATGAAAGTGTTCATTTTGCAAGAAAATTACTTCTCTGCCAGTGTATGCTAATTATTCATTATAGCACAACTTCAAAGAAGATAGTCCTTTCTATAAAACCCATTGTAAGTTTTCTACCCTCAAAAGTCTTCTTTTGAAAGACATGACAGCTTTGAGACTTCAAGATGCAAATGTCCAGATAAAGTCAACAAAAACTGTGCAATGGAGAAAAATCATCAAGAACTCCTGGAAAATGACTGCACAGACAGGCAGCTCAAGTCTGTAAGGGACTGTATGGTCTAACAAACAGGCAGGAATAGACAAGGAAATCTGCACTGTCCAAATACAATTTTTACACAGGTACTACCAACGCTGGACAATTCATTCACAGTTGCAGATGCCAGACTTTACGTGGTCCCATTCTTTTCCAGATCATCTGACAAAAATATTGTCAATGATTGGGTTTTTTTTTTCCTTACAGCCCTCAGAGTTCTGCCATAGCTACAACTCAAATTGTAAAATCTTTAATTTAGTGTGACTCTAGAAAAATCCTTTATTTGCTTGGGGATTTTTAGCTTATTGAGTATTTTCCCTAACAACATTTCCATCTCCTAGCTTATTTCCTATGATACACACTTCCCCAATTCAAGTTACTCATGGTTAGTGAGCAGAATTTTAGTGTCCATTGCATCCCATTAATCTTAGACAGTATTATTTCAGCACATCAAGAAGACTTAGTCTCAGAACAGAGCATGTCTTGAGGAAATGGGTCTTGATATACAAAAGACCATTCTTTGCAGGACACTACAAAGTTCCCCCCACCCGAGCAGAAACCTTGTTCCAATCAACAGAATGATAGTGAAGTGCTCCCCCACCACCTAGTTCCCACCCTTCTATGGTAATCTATCACTTCTGGGATTCTCTTTCTTACGAGAAGAATTTCAGAAGTGCTAAGACAAAAGCTCCAGATCTTCACCTTTGAAGATTAAGTAAAGACTGGACAAAATGAGAAGTACCACTATTGGAACAGCCTAATTACAGTATCAAATCCATGTGGCCTACACATACCAATTCTATTAATACATATTTAGATCTCCAACACAGCACACATGGTCAATGCTAAATATATTTATATTTATTTTATATGGTTAAAGAGATAATTACATGCCATACAGGCAACACCTGCACAGAACCAAAGAAAACTTATTTCTGCAAACTGACAACTGTTTCCATTTAAGAGGCACAAAATTTTGCACTCCTCACAACATATAGATAATATTCACAGGCTTAGGAAATTAACCCAACTTTAAGCATAGTTTTATAAGCCACTGGAGTAAACATCTATATAAACAAATTCCTATTTCAAAAAAGCCTGGAATTTAAAAAAAAAAAATCTTTCCAGGCTGCGTGGAATCTACATAGCACAGCAACACACACTCTTACAGAATGGTTCCTTCTAAATCCTCTCTCCTGTCAGCATTTAGGTTTGGGTATTTTCCTCCTCCAACCTGCTAAATAAAGTCATATTTCCTGCTGACAGCAAATGATTGGTTTACCTTGAACTCCAGGGGGTTTAACTATCCATCCTTTAAGAAGCTTTGACAGTTTAACCTGCTGAGCTCACAGCACCCAAGGGAGGGTCTTACTTGCAGTTTGACTTCTGCTGCTGCTGACCACTAATACTGACTCCGCAGATAATGGATTTCAATAACAACCTCCTACAGGTTAACACTTTGGGTAGTAGCCATGATACTGCTTTAATTAAGCTAATACATGAAGGTTACAGTTTGGTAGAAAGTTGTACCAAATTTGGCAGTGCTCTCAATAGCAGGAAAAATGCACATGTTCACCTGTCCTGTAGCTCTGGGATAAATTTGCCTAACGATACAATTCAGTTGGTTTAACTTTTTGTAAAGTGGGCTCAATTTATTAATTCCATTTCCTCTAAACAAAAATTTTTTCAGCAGAACTGATAACTTCATGACAGATAGGAAATGGATGCCTACAACCATGCTGAGCACATAATGTGTCTACCTTGCATACAAACAGCCCATGCATTGCAGTTCAAGCATACTGTGTTTGGTTTCTTTACTTTATAAGATTTGGAGCATCCTGGTAATATAATATAGTAGCATTTCTATTTCCTTGAAGCTAAGTTGCTAACAATAAATTTCATATTTTAGCAAGCTGTTAATTATGTAAAAGCTTAAATATGTTAAAGACATCTAGTTGAAAGTGGGAAACAATTCATATTTACTGAAAACAAGCATTTGCCAAAATACAAAAGCTTGTAGATTGGAGTGTTTCAATACATTTTACAGGCCAAGCACTCGCTCTTTTTCAACACAGCACTTAAAAGCACACATTCACTCCAAAAATAAAGAGAGGAAAGAGGTTCTTGGTTTAAAAATTTGGTATTAACTTTACCTGCAAAAACATCCATTTGTTGGATTTTATTTTTTGTTAAAGTACACAATCTGACAAACACTGTACAAAGTAATAATGAAGCAGCATGGGAGCCATTTAATATATTTCTTGATTAACTCATTGCCTGTCCAGTTCTCATTCAGACATGTGCTCACATGTCATAATCGTCATAACTCCCATCATCCCTCCAGTTAACACACAAGCTCCTTGATTAGTGCACAACTCCCAGACGAGCCATTGCTAATGCTAAATAATTCCCTCCAGCCTCCTGCCACTATACCACAGGCTCTCCAATTAAATATAATGTCTCTGATGAGCCATATTAATACAGACAAATTCCTGCCAGAGATTCTAGCCCACTCACT
Source organism: Ammospiza nelsoni (assembly GCF_027579445.1). Lineage (NCBI taxonomy): Eukaryota > Metazoa > Chordata > Aves > Passeriformes > Passerellidae > Ammospiza > Ammospiza nelsoni. The sequence continues at coordinate 80,699,047 of NC_080634.1, read as the reverse complement.
TCCAAAGAAGCAACTGAAATAAAAAGAAAAAAAGCTGTGCACATAAAAATTAGCCAAAAGAATAATTTTGCCATGAGGCTTGAATTACAAAACTTTGCTGTCATAAGTATGTTATTCTTGGAGGTGTCTGGGAAATTGGCACATATTAATACAAGTTTACTGATAAATGCAATGAGTAAATTACCATTTTAATAATTGAAAAGCAAGCATGTAAAATAGATAGCTCTTCAATCAGTTAATTACAATTAGCAATATCTAATCACAGGTGATAAAATTAACTCAGATCACTTGCTGCTGGTATTGCAATTATATTCAGCCAGTCTTGTGCATTAAGCATTATTTGCAACATTGGCATAGCTGTACACACCTACACAAAGTTTTCTCAGGTTATAAAATTATTTCACTAATGACACATCCATAAAATTTTTAGAACTTGTACCAAGAAACTACCATGCCTATTGCAGTAGCACTAATTATGTAGTGAAGTCCACATTTTTAAAGATATTTACAGATGCACCAAGCAACAGTAAAATATTTTAATAATATAACAGATCCAGTCATGGGTCAAATAAAGAGCCAAATGATAGTAAATCTCCCCACTTTAGAAAGGGTGGAATCACTGGAAAATCTAACCTTTTCAGTGTACACTGAAATTCCTTAACATTTAATTCAAAATTGCTGCCATTAGCTGGAAATTGACTGTTTAGATTTTATGAAAATCATAAGGAGTTCCCAGTCCTTACAGGAAAGAGTCTAATGTCCTTAACCCTAGTGCTGTCCCTCTCACTGGAAGAGATATCAACAAAGGACGTGTAAATAGACTGTTGCAGAAGTATCCTTTAGTAGTTTAAAAATACTGCTTGCAACTGCACAAATTGTAAGATATTCAAATAACCCCCATGAAATTTTGATAAGCTCTTCCCCAAGGTCCTTGCACCTTCATCCTTACACTAATGCACTTCATCTTCATTTACCTGATCATTAGTTTCCAGTTTGTTCAGCTGGAAACCAACACACACTAATTACTTTGACATCACAAAGTCCTATCTGTCTTCACCACCTCCCCAGACAGCAGGGAGAAATTATCAAGGGTAGGCATGATAATATCCTGATAAATGATGATTCACATCACCTCACTGTCAATCATCCAGAAGTGCTCACGCAAGATACCACTCAATCTCATTACTGAATCCTAGGGCTAAGAGTACAATACACACCAGGAGTCATATTTCAAACAGCAGGCCACCTGGATAAGATGCAGCTCTTGGAGATTTTCATGAATTTTGTTGGCTTTTTGTTTTATCACGGTAAATGTCAAATATTCATCTATTTTACCATGTGTATATAGGCTGGCAGAAAAGGACATGCTGAAAGCAAGGCAATTCATCTCAAGGGTTCAAGTGATAAAAAAAAATCTAGGTTCTTCGAAGGGGAGGAGAAGGACAGGTAAATTAATTTAAGAAGAAAATTAACCAACCTAAAGTCTCAAAGTTCAGTTCCACAATTTGGGCATCCTTCCTGCTGAAACAATATAAATGCATTCAGAGATCTGAAAGAAGAAATGCTAGCTTCGAAACTCATTGACATGCGCAAAATTCAGTTTCTGTGATGGAAACAACTTAATGTTCTTGCTTCAATAAATATCTGATGAGAGTGGGTGGGCTGATCAGTCAAGAAGCAAAAATAAGAACTTAGTAGTAGCTGCTTTCTCAGAAAATATTACTTCTTTCCCTATTTCCAAAATAGTATCATCCTTCCATATCTCTCAGCCCAATTACATATACAAATAAAGCAACCTCTAATGGTAAAGCCCAGGGCTTGCTATCCAGCACAGAGTCTAAAAGCTGTTCTAGAGAGGGAACTTGAAGTAACACCACCACCTACTAGGTCTGTAATACAGTCTATTTTCTTGCCCAAGATCATCATGCACCATCACTAAACTTGCAAAATGGCTGATCATATCCTTCAATTTATGGTGCATCACATGGAACAGATGAAGGAGAAAAGAAGAAAGCAATATTGAAAGAATATGGGGGAAAGTGTGAGGAAATTTCACAACAACGTCTGCTTGTGCTAGGTATTGTCAGGGAGGAAAAAAAAACGAGCCAAAACTAAGAACCAAACGTTGAGAAAAAAACAAAGAGCAGACAAGCAGAAGAACAAAGCAAGTCCAAAGACACATTCTGAAGGCACTTTAAACACTCAGCAGAAGCCAGAGCAGCAGGGCGCTCTCTTGCAGGTGTGGAGGGTACTGCTGCTACAGGCACGCTGGCTCTGCATCCAGAGACTGCCTGCCCACACCACGGTGCCTGAACTTGGCAGGAACCCTCGCACACTTCCTTGCACCTCCGCTGCCCCAGACTGTTTGAAATACGATCACAAGCTCTCAATGAAACCCTTGTCCCATTTCAAAGTACTCTTCCCCCCTCTGGGGTTACACAGGACAGGCAGCAACTTACAGGCTCCTGTTCAGATAATGTTAACATAACATTTTCCAAGGAGAAACTCAGAGGTTTCCCCTCCAAATATTCTAAGTGTTGTAAAATATATGTAAATGCAAATATAACAGAAAAGCAAAGCTCCATAAAAACCCTGAATGAAGTCATTTAGGTATGGATGCACATACCTGAGACATACACTATTCAGAGTCTACTTTTCAAAGCAAGTGTAGATCACTACCAAAGTTGAAAACCCAAGAGCTCCTCACAAGTTTCCTATCAAAATACTCTCCCTAAAAAAGAGAGTTTCCAGTCCACATACGCACACAGATTTCTCATTCTCAAATCTATGACCCACATCCCTCACCTCTTTGGCTTATCAAACCTACCTTATCAACCCTACCAATCATGCTATAAGTACAACAGATTTTACAGCAACTTATCCAAGAAACATTAACTACCACATGCTTGGACAATGGAATTCAAAGCATTTTCCCCTAAAGAACCAGAGAGCCTGAAAATAAAATACAACCTCTTCAGTGTAGCACATGAAGCAGGGCAAAATTATGAGCAAAATCAGAATCTTTTTCCACTGAATGCAACCCCAGTGCTTTCCTTCCTATCTTTAGAGAAGGGCAGCAAACAAATATAATAGCAACAAAAATGAAAGTATCATTCCAGACAAGCTTAGATATTTAAAAAAATTTTAGAAGTGTCATTATATTATGAAATTCATCCATAAATGTGTTGAATTTTCATCTTAACTTAAAAGCAAAGAGCCACCTTCATCCCAGACTTTCCACAGCACTGGCTTCTTAAAGAACACATGATCTATTTGTGCTGTGAGAAGGCTACTGTTGGCTTAAATGCTTGAAGGCATACAACAGAAATCTCTTCTGCAGACAGAATAATGGTGCAGAGAATACACAAGCATGCATGCCTGCAAAGTGAATTTACCAAAGTTAATTTGTTAGCTGTACTCACAGAAATCTGAGGGCAGGGAATTGTAACAATAATCCTAAATTTTAGGTCAGCTGGGCATCTTTATGTTAGAGCTTTACCAAAAAAAAAGAAATCTTAACACAGCAGTGTCACTTCTTGAATCTCAGCACCCTAATTTAAAAAATTAGCTTTCAGTACTAATTGACAGAAAACACCCATTATAGGTTTTTAGTTAAATTGGAAAATTCTCTGCACAAGAAAAAACTGGCACAGAAGCAAACTTTATTATCAGATGAATACTGAGTTAGACACATTAAGACATTTAAACACCCTCCACCTTTCTCTTAAGTTCTTGAAGTTAATTTGCAGCCAAGTAACAGTACTTCCTCTAAAGGAAGAAAGAAAAGAGTAAATAGGAAACTGCTGTCAACAAGTGTCAGCACTGCAGAGTTCACAGTCTAAGTTCATCTGCCAATTTTGAGCCCCACAGATACTGAACAAGAAGCGCATGACAAAACTTGAGGCTCAGTTGAACCCATATCCAAGAATGATATTAAGAACTCCTCAAAATATTTAACAAGTATAAATCCAATACAAATTGCACTTTAACTATCACAAGGAAAACAAAAATTACATTTGCTACTCAAACTCAGGTTATTATCAAAAACTCTATCAATCATACATCTAAAATCTCTCCTACATTAGTCAATTTCATATGTACAGAGAACAGTAATCTATTTAAAGTACCTAGAGACCCTCTACATACTCTTATCAAATAAAAGCTAGCATCTAAAAAATAAAAGAACATGAAAATTACAAAATCCAATAGCAAAATCCTTACTAGCACTACTCTTGCAAAAATAAAGCTTTGAATTCATCATTCAATTACTTCATAGAGAATCATCAATTCCTGAATTTATCAAGTATTACAACTGACATAAAAAAATGGCTTCCCAAACTAAAAGTACAAGAGATGTAACAGTGGTTTCCACAGTTCTCCAAAACTGTTATGCTTAATGAGGTAAACAACACAAGCAAGCACAAATAGTTTAGTCTAACCTAAAATTTAAGGGCAAGCAAAGCAGGATCTGGCTGAAAGCGTAAAAGAAAAACAAAAGGACATCAATGGGTTTTCAAATCCCCACAGCCACTCACTGTGGCAGGCAGTGAAGCTGCCTGAGCTCGACCATTCTACATTTGACTCTTTCACAAAAGGAAAGGTTTGCAAAACGCAGGCTCTGATTTTATCAGGCACTAGCATGCAAGAGCAGCCCCCCAAGCACAGTCCCTTCCCTCCCATACACCCAGGGTTTGCAGCTGCTAAGTGCACACAAGTAAGCAGGACTAAGTCACCCACACCCAAAGGCACTGGGGATCCTTTCTCACAGCCCAAGTGAGGGACCTGGAGTGCCAGCAGGCAGGCAGGCTGGGCAGGCTTCCAGCACCAAGCCCTCACTGCAGCACACTGCACACCTGCCAAAGCCCTAATGCTACACAAGTGCCACAGCACCTAAAACTTGTAATCACAGCTGCTTTCTTTTTGCTTCCTCCCTGGGCTTTAAGCTTTTTTTTTCCCCTGTGTTAATCCTCAACATATTTCAAGTAGGGTTTCTCACCTCCACAGAGCACAAACACTGGTCAGGAAATACAACTATCTTTGTTATATTTAGGAAAGGCCTTTAAGGGGAAAAAAAATCTGAATCTGGGTCAGCAAATTAATTTTTCTTGCGTTCAGGAGCATTTCTAGGGGACTGACAGTTCCAATCCTTAAACCAGCAGCATCATCCAAATGTTCTAGTTAAGCACAATAGCTGTGCATGTTGGAATGAAACCATCCCCCAAAGGTTGAACTGAAGAGCTTTTAAACACCTAAAGCACCTTATACAAAATTGGAAAACATTAACCATAAGATCAACAACATTAAGTGAAAGTTTGTAATAAACATGAGCTATAATTAAACTTCCCTGGACATTATTCTTGAAATTTGACACTCAACTTTTAATAAAATTAACATTACAAAAAATGTTTATATGTACTTTTATTATTAGCTTTTAGACCTTCTCAGCATCACATCAGTATTTTGGTAATTTTATTATGCCAATGAAAATCTTCACTGAAAAAGGCTTCCTCAAAGCTGAACCTGATAGTTCTGCTACAAGTGAAAATCAATTTAAAAAAACATTCTCCAAGTAAAAAAAAAAAATCAATAACCAAATAAATACCATAGGTAATACTTCCATAACAAGCTTTTAAATTACCTGTGAAGAGGCTTCCTTTTCTCAAAGTGTGATGCAATAAATGGTCAAATACATAGCACTTTCTTTCACATTGCATAACCAAGGACTATTATTAATCATGTATTTGCCCATTTGTCAGCATAATAGCAAAAAGTTTAGTCTGTTCTGCTTTGCAAGTTCTTCTCCCACCATATCAGCTTTTTAAAAAAACAGTGAATAAAACTGAACAACAATTACAGCAGGACATGCAAGAGACAGGACCTCTCAGAGATGATCCATTTTTTCAATCACACAGTAGTTTACCTAAGTTGACTACCTCACAAATTCAGCTTCTACACAAAAACTTCCTCCCATCCCTTCACATCCTTCCGTATACAGTCAACACCACCAGAGCTTTGGTTTCCTTAATTAAGCCCCTGCATCTCCCTGCCTTCATCCTTCATCTGTTCTGTACATTTGAAGTCTGCCCAAGTTCCTCTGCTTGAAGACTACATTGAGTATAAACAAACTCTCCTGAGCCACTTTGACTTCAAAACAGCCTCTCATGACACCCTGGCAAGCAAATACTTGGCTTGGGAAAATATAATTGCACTTCCAAAGTCCAAGGTTGCAATTCTGCTGTTTGTCAGTCTTGCTCCTCCTGGAAAGTTAAATCTCACTATTTCTCAGTAGTCCCAGGCTTCACATCCCTGATTACCTCATCACTCTGTAAGAGGTCCAGTACAGCACCTCCTCTAATTAACTCAATCACTTCTGTCAAGAAATCATTCTCCCCACATTCACAAAGACTCCTCAGTTGTTTTCACTGTCTCACATATGTACTAGTGACTTGAAATGATGACATTTCCTCCAGTTTTCCAGAGCTGACTTTATCTGCTTCTTATTCATGATCAGGTCTACAGCATCCAACACCACCTGGCCTATGACAGGAATCACAGCCTCCCCTGAAGCTCTCTGTCCTCCACTTAATCAAGCAAATTTGTCTCACACAAATCTGTTGGCTCTGCAGCTTCTCTGGAAAGAGCCTGTCAGTCTGTTTGTCCTTCCTGATCCTGCAAGTCAGCTCATCTCCCTGCAGCTCCTTCCCCTACAACTCAGTGCCTGAACCAGAGCACACCTCACATTTATAAGGGCCCCTAGCTCCTACTCTCACTCTCAGAGAGAAGCACCAGGCAATTGCTACAGTCCAAGTCATGAAAGATATCGGCCCTACTCCTTCCACAAACTTTTTAGTACCAACTTACAGCTGTTGGAGAGATTGATGATTAACACATGTTCAGTTACTCAATGCTTCCCATCTACTCTTACAACACAGCACAATAAGGAATTAATGAGGGCAGGGGAAAATTTTGCTGGAAGTATCATAAGATACCAAACCTCATTATTTGACTAAAGTTAATTTCAAAGCATCCTTTAGAAATATAGTGTTGATACCATCCAAAAACAGACAAATATCTATTTTAAAAGTTTTAAGAAAGAAATTGACTTATACAAACAAGCACTAAGCTCCCCTGGCTTCTTGCTAAATGCATTAAACACCAGTTTGATGCAGGCCCCCACCCAAGCAAAATTACAAGAGATCAACCTAGGAGATACACTTCCTGGACAGGGATGCTCCTTTGCCACAAAAAGCAGACAAGGGAGATATGCTGTCAAATTTGTCAACAGCTAAAACCACATTAAAAACAATTTCACTTTAAAAACTGTCAGCAGCTGTTTTACAAGGCCAGTAACATTACAGGTCAACAGGTGAGCTGACATTAAACACCAGCTACAAAGGGACTCTGAGAATTCATGCAATGTTATAATCCAATTAAAATCCAGGAATAAAACTTGAAGCACTGCCCAATTAGCAAGACAGAGGCAGAATGCAGGAGGTACTGTACAGAATACATGCATTTCTATAAATCCAAGCCACCACTCAGTACACCTATTAGTTTGCACCATCTAGTCAAACACTGATTACCATTCTTCCTGTATAATAAACAAGATACATGAAGGGTTTGGGGGGGTTGCTTGGTTTCAAACAGCTATCAAAGGATGCTAGTTGCTGCCTACATACAATTCAGCAGTAATAAGTAAATCTCATCCTTTATATAGTGTTTTCTTGATGAAAGTAAACAAGTGACAGATGCTTTTTGTGAAAAGGTGAAAGAATAGAACCCAAAACCACAACACCCATAAAAGGACATATGTACCTATACCTTATACCTAACAAATTGTGTCTTCATTTCCTGTCTCCCATCTTGAATTTTTCAATCTTTCAGACACCTCATAAGCAATTCAGTTTCTTGTTTAACACCCCTCCCTAGAAAAATGGTACCAGGACCTCATCTGTGGAATCCCAGACTTCACAACTACCTGGCAACTTTTTCTTCAGCTAAGAACCAAGGAAGTATCTGGTTTTAAATACAACGCTTCTTACTAGGATCTGTTAAGATGGCTCTGCTCACCAATCCAGCTCTTCACATTGTGTGAACCTGCATCTCTGATACATATTTTCTCCCCTGCTCTCTTTTCCCACAGCCTCCACTATTAGGATGTGTGATGGCATTAACTCAAGACACTAAATCTACACTGCCTCTCAAAAGGTTAATCAGGTATTCATTCTCCTTGTCCCCAGCCATGTGTCCTGATGCCATCAGCTCTAGCATTCATTAACCTATGCAAAGAGCCACATCAGCTTGCTGATCCACATTTCTTTCTTTTCTTTCTCCCACTGTTCTCATATAGATAAGCAGCCTGGATCCATTTAACAAAAGACTGCACACATGGTAGGTACACAAAAGATAGAAAGGCAGAGAACTACTCTTAGTAGACAGCACAGTCTTACATCAATTGTAGAAGTAATTTTCTAAGTACTTGTGAACATTACTCATAGAAAATCTGCCTTAGGTCACTCTCTGTCTAGAGCTCATCCAAGTTCTAAAAAGAAATCCAGCCCAGGGCCTTTTCACCAGTATTTACACCCACACAGATAAGAAACCACAGATAGTATTACCAAATAGTATTGTTCATTAATAGTGCCTGAAAACAGATCATCCTTGAATAACCACAACCACAGCTGATAACAAATACCACAACTGGGAAAATATGAACCACAGGAGCAAAGAATTTACACAATGAAGCAGCTGCTGCTAAGGACATCCGTGAAGGATGAAATCAGGGAAAAGACAAGACACTCAAAGCCTCAAAAGAGGAATCCAAGGGACCTTACACTCTGTATCCAAGGAAGTGAGGCAGCAGGAAACCATGCTGCTGCAGCTCCCCTCTTGCAGAGGAAGATGGCAGAACTATCTTTTTTATCACATTGACAATGTTCAATTGGATTAAAATTACTACTTACAGCATTTTCCACCACCCTCTGGAAAGGTTTAGAGATGAGCACAAAGCAAACAGGCTATAATAGATGTACACCAACTTGGTTTCCTGGGGAAACCCAATGTAATAAGGACAGTATGTCTGAGCCAGAATTATGGCAGCAGGAGACATTGATCCAGAACTGCTGATGGCAGTGCCCTCAGCACATAACTGAGGAGGAAGGAACTGCCTGCTCTCTGCCACTGCTGTCCAAGAGAGGCAAAGCTCTAGAACAGGTGAAGCCTAATGATTCAGCTCTGGTCAGCCTAAAGCTTAAGACCTGATTACAGAGATGCCTTTACATCCCTCCAAACCCCATAGCTCTGGGTACAGCATCAGAGCCCTGCAGCCAGCCAAGGCAATAAAAGTCACTTTACTGACCTACTGCAACTCAGCCGGTTTCTATAAATGGCTACAGCATCTGTCACACATTCCAATGAAATATTTTCATATAAAAAGGTCATAGAAAAAAGTTTTAACTAACTTGATCAAGGCGTCTGGTGTGTTCAGAGCATGGAAACAACACAGCACAAGATCAGAGAAGCGTTAGAGCACCAGGATGCAGTCCTAAGCAAGCAATTAAGAGTGACACATCAGTACACATCAGTATTTAAGTTCAAATCAGAACTGTTTTTTTTAAAGTAAATCTCTCAGTCACCCCCACTTAAAGCACATTTGTCTCTAACACTCAGCTGTCTCAAAGCACATGAACCAGATACCTGCTAGGCACAGCAAACCACCACAAGCAGACACCAAACCCTCAGCACCAGACTAGAACCAAGCACACAGAGATATTGAAAAGCAGAAAGGAAGAACACCGTGTCTTCAGCATGAACCAATTCACTCCATAGAGACACTCCTGCTACTCCCCTACACTGATGTAGACAGTCACAGAACCACAGAAGCACCACTTGACTCTCCACAGCACTGAGGACCTGCACCTTTAAGCTGCAATTAACTTGGCTCACTGGGCTCCCACATTTTCCTCTCCCAAGGATAGTTCAGTACTTCCAACAACAGCCACTTTCCCTAAATGAGCTTTGTGACAGATTATTTTTAATCCATTCATTGATCCTTCAAATAAATCAGCTTGGTAATTAAATAACCATCCCCAAATAACCATCCCCACAAAAGTCAAAAGATCCGGTATCAATTCCTTCTTTGCAACATACACTTTCCACCTGCAAGGCAGTGTCCTCAATTGGGCTGCAGAGTGTGATGCTTAAAGCATCCTATTCTACATCCTTCCTCTGCTTCTTAGTGGTAGAGTTCCAACAAGAAGCCAACAAAATCAACATTCAGCTTGACCATCAAACAATGCAACAGGCGTCTGACTCATTTCAGAGGTCATATATGCATTGCACATCATCCCATCACTGATTAAAGCACACTAAAAGGCTGAAACTTTAGGATTCTAGAGCAGCTCAAGCTTGCACTTTTCACTATAGCCAATGAAAAATTAATTACTTCCTCCAGCAACCCACTCAGTTTCAAAGCAATGATAAACTTTTTTTAAAAAAGGCAAATTACTGGTAAGCAAGCTACAATTCTGACCAAAAGCACAATCCTTCCACAGAGGTATTTCCCTTCATGGGATTATCACTATCTGCATTTCTCATGCTTTACAAAACTGTCCAGGAGCTCACTCAAAGCATGGAGACAGGACAGTAACATCATCTCCATCCCCGCTCGTGAAGAAATGAACAACACGCTGTCTTGCCTTTGAAACAAAAGGCAAATACACTGAAGGAAGAGCACAACAGCAACTGTTTTGCACACCTTGCAAATACTACCACTTAGGAGGAGTGAATTTCTCCAGACAGTACAAGGAGGCAAAGTCCACTCTATACACTCTGGACAACAGCCCAAGAATGATGTACTTCAAAATGGCATTAAAATACTAGTTTCATTTTCATATAGGTACTCAAAACAGATCTCTCCAAGTTTTCTGAGTATAAATCCCTGAAATGCCATTGGGAGACAATGAGCTGTCAAAATGACTGAATTTCTAGTTTTGTAGCAGATGATGGAAGAAAGCTTTGCACATTTTAAAAGACAAAAAAAAAAGTAAATGAGAGTTTGGACAAATGTTAAAATTTCTAAGTTAGCTACAAGTAAATAAAACTCCTCAGTTTTAGATAAAATTTCACTTTTCAAACTAATGAACTTTTCACATTAAAACTTAAATGCCAAATTGCCCACAAATACTTTTTTTTACCAGCTGGATTTCTTAAGAACAAAAACTGACAGCATCCCATTAAGCTATAGAGAAGTCTTCAGCAAAATTCTAAGTTAACATTGTTGCAGAAAATAATCTCATCTTACTCAAATTCATTCAGCTCAATAAAGACATGGTCTAGAAATTTATAACCCTTATCAACTTTGCAGTTTCCCTAAACCAGATTTTTCCCCAGCCTCCTTCTGTCTCAGACTCCCAGTTTAAAAAAAAAGTTAGGAAAGGATTATAGATCTTCCATTGCTAGTTAATTTATTTTTTCCATTTTCTGTCTCTCAAAAGACTACACTTTCTGGAGAACAGCTCAATTCTGTGTAATTACTTTTACATCAATAAAAGCATTTGCATTATTTTTCATTTTATATTATCTGGCAGAACAAGATTTAAAACAGGCAGTTTAATAATACAACACCTGAAGTCTTAAGTGACTGATAGGAAAAACCTTATATGAAAGAAGAATAACTCACTGCTCACTACTCTGTTAAGTTTTAGTAGTTTACATTACTTTCCCATGGGATTTTTTCAGCCATTTATAGTTCATTGCTTCATATGGCTATAGAATCCCTGCTGTGTTAAAAAATGCCAAGTAAAATTATATCTCATTCACTGCTTTATGCTATACCTTCTTTTGTTCAGATCCAATTAGTGAAAGCTTGTTCTTCATTTATCATACTTTTAGCTGATTATGTTAGGCATTACAATAGTTCTCTAGCTTTCCTTGACAATGTTTGCACCATCAGTGTTACATTTATGGTTGAGGAGGCTCTTTCATCTTAACCCTCTATTCCAATCAGTTCAAGGGGAAAAGTACATATGATTACTCTTGTTCAGATGAAACTTCTTTGCTTGTTTTCTCATATCAAAAATAATTCCACCAGATGTTTTAATTAAAAAAAAAAATCTGAATTTTACTGGTCCTTCCCCACTTTACTTATTCAAGGGTAAAGAATCAGTGTTTTGAAAGCTGAACACTGAAGCTAAAAAAACCAACAAAACTTAGCATTTGGAACAGTATACAACTTTTTTTCTCAGCTTTCCCCAAAATAACAGATGCAATCAAAGAGTATTAGCCACTATTTTCAAGAGCCTGAAAGCATCCATTATGATCTATTTTATTCAGTACCACATAAGCAACTGTAATGCTCTATGGGGGTCTCAGCAGCCATTTTGTCAGGCTGTTTTTCCCACCAGTTCACACATCCTCTCACCTCCACAAAACTAAATGCAATTCAATCCCATTTAATACCATTTCCAGCTATCTATAAATTTGCATTAATACAGGAGCATCCAAAAGTCTCTGAAGTCACCTATCTCCTTTTAAGTTTTGTTAACATTCTCTTCCCTATCACCATAACAATATTAACCTATAAAAATCTTTCAGATCTTTGGTAATTTTTAAAATTAATAGCACAAAGCAGTATATTTTTTTTTTGTATTCTCCCTCTTCAGGTAAACTTTATTTGGGTCTCAGCAGGTTGCTCCATTTTTGCCACATTCCCAGTTTATAACGGTCCTCTCTGCTGCTTCCTCCTCATAACAGCAAAGTTTAAATTCCTCGAAATGAAAATTCCTTTATGCTCTTATAGTCTAGTTACTAGTTTTATCTATTAATGGTAAATATGTCCAGATTGATATTGCTCTAACAGCATACTCAAGACATTTGCCATGGTGCTCCACAGAAACTAAGTGTGAAAAACAAGAAAAAGCTGTTTTATGGAAAGATTATATGCACTTTGTTTATTTGCATCACCTCTATTCAGCACTGTAAATTCCACAAGGATTTCAGTAATCTGAAAATTTTTTAAAAGTCAAGCATTCACACAAAAGAAATCAAACTAGAGCTCTAGGTTAAGATAACTCACAAGTCTTGTAGTACTTTTATTCTAACAGCATTATTTTAAGATTGTGTATACAATTCCTGTACAAACATTAGTGAAAATGCCTGCTTGAATCATTGAATGCATATCACTAAATAAGGAATAAACTAGAAGCTATCACTGAAAAGCCTGAATTGCTAAATACCCTGTGATACCTGTTTTCTTTCTTACCTTAAATACTTAGTGAGCATGCTGAACAACTTTGCTCTGTTCAATTTCAGTTGTGTTTTCAAACAGTAGGACAAAACCAGAGTCAGTAACAAACCAACTGGACTGCCCTCCTTTTACAGTTATATTGGTTACAATTGATTCATATTAAGAGTATCAGGCTACCTCCTTCTCAGTGAGTAGCTATACAGATGACAAGTAATGTAATAAGGGGCTCTAACTACATCTCAAAGGTTACTCCAAGTTCTAAGCATACAATTTACCTACTGTAGCTGGTGCTACTTCTAAACATGTTAATAAAAATTTATTTTTAAGATATCCCTACCTACTTTGGTTACTAAAAACCGAGTCCCACTATTTTCAGTAAAGACAAACTGTTGGGATGGGCACCCAGTTCAACAGCACATCTTTACAGCTATTTCTGTCTTTGGTTCAGTGACCATCATCATCAGGGTAACTGCCTATCATACTCATTACTTTTGCAATACAAGTCATGAAGGAGTGAGATATCCTGTCAGCACAAAATCAAGAGAATACTAACAACTCTCTTGCAGCATCCCATCACTAAGCAAACACATTTTTCCTAGCTCCATGAGGACAGAGATTCCTTTGGCAGGTTGCATCAGCTCCTGAGCATGACTTCAAAACATTGGACATTTTGCTATGACTGGTACAACCAAGAAGGATGCTGTTGATGAAACAATGGACAGAATTATGGACAACTATTGTTGGTGACTTTACTGTAAGTAACAGAGTAAAAGAATTTGGCCTGTGGACTCATCTATCAAGGTCATCCAAAATGGCAATCACATCACTGCAATGGGCCAGGTTATTCCCATAATGAAAAACTAGAAGTACCCAAGTCATTAAAATAGACAACTTTAAGTAAATTCTTTCCCAGTGCAAGCACACAGGGCAGTGACTGAAGGATCTATGGTAGACAAACAACATGTATAATTAAACCCAAAAAACTAGCTTAGATTTCAACCACTAGCTTAAGTACTTAGAATAGTTTTCCTAGTAGCCTTCCTCTCATTTTCCTTTTAATACCTGGAGCCTCTTCAATGCACACAGCTAATGCTTAACCTCATACAGATAAGTTTGGTGAGTCTTTAGGTAAGGCTCCAGAGAGCTAAGCAGACACTGCATCACCCTTACAGCATTTGTTAGAGCTTCATCTCTTGTCCATAAACTCAAAATGGCAGCATCCCCTCTAACACACTTAATGTTATCTTGATGAACTACCATGAGTATATTAATGCATTTCCAAGATACCACCTTGGATTTTCTTTCTCTTGGGAACTATTACAAATTAAAGACCCTATTTGTATTTTAAAGCTAATACAGCACTGTAGCGCAAAGCAGCATAGACATATTTTCAATTACCTTTTTGTAATGCACTATTTGTACACCCTTCCCCCTAAGGTCATGAGTTGTACTTTTTCATGCCATTCTTACTCTCTTATTATGTTCTTCAATCTTGGTTTTTACTTACTGCTTTCAGATCTTGTCACAGTTTCCAGTTCATAGCAGAATCCACACAATCAACAGACACACTAGAGAGAAGACCAACTCATTTTCTCAACTCTATTATGGACTGGTGAAAGAACATGTGGGTCTTTTTTAAACAGCTTTTTAAGTCTATTTTCAGGATGAATTCATGCCAGTGAAAAGGCTATGCAGTGCTGCTAAACAGTGAATCCATTTATCTTTACAGCAGATATTATATACATGAGATGGAATTCAAGTACCCATCAGCATGCTTCAGTTTTACTAGAGGAATCATAGATCATAGAGAATAGTTTGTATTCATATTCACATAACCCTTGGCTTCCAAAAGAATTACAATTTATCATGATGTCTGACATCCACCCATTAAGAATTCATTTCACAGCCCATTGAGCGCCCACAAGCTACCACATTACCAGTTATGGCTACCAGTTGAAACCCAGACCAAGTGTACTTTCCATTCACCTCAAAGAAAGAAATACATGCCATAAAAATCCATCAGTAGAGCATTTCAGAAAGTCCCATTTCAGTCCCTTGCTCAATCTACAGCCTATTCATACAAGCTGAGCTGGTCATGTAGTAATAGGACCACAAAGGGACTCAGACAAAAGCTATGTCAAAGTCCAAAACTCCCAACAGCTCCCACCTTTCATTTAACTCTGAAAACACCTAAGCTCTAACTACTTTCAGATTTCATGAACCATGTCTGTTTTTCCAGTGTTGAGTAACTCGCCACCTATATTCAGAAGTCCTGTCCTACACAAAACACACTTTTTTTCTGTTAGCTTGTCTGAGTGACTTCTTATTAAATCATAATACAGGGGTTTAGCTACCTTCCAGATTTCAACAAACTTTCCTGGAACATGGGGGTACCCCTGGTCATTTCTCCTGTAGCAGTTCTTGCAGGCAAGGAATACTGTGTTGTCTCTAGTCAACAGGAATATGCAAGTATGACTACACTTGCTGTTATACCACACAAGAAATTATCCTGTTACTGTTGCCATGAATGATAATGAAGAGACTACAAAACCTGAAAATGGGCAATACATGTACCTTGCTTGTCTAAAAAGCCATTTTACCCCCTTTCTGGTATGCTGCTGAATATTGAAGGCACATCAATAGCCTCATCGAAGGGAGCAGCTCCATTAAGCCTGTTTAGGATACCTGGTAGAAGGGGACATTTCTCTGGAAAGTAACAAAAAAGATTTACCAGACACAGGAAAAATTTATACTAAGCTTTATACCTTCTTCTAGGATCCACTCTTCATTGCTTTTTTGTGCATATTAGCAAAACAAAATTTAGGTTTTACTTCTACTCTTACACTTGTTGCCCACATCTACATAGGTGCACATATATCTAGCTTAATCCACACAAAGAGAAAGGTAGCATTTACACAAACACAGAAGAGTTCACAGACAAAACATGCTAAATACTTATCCAGTCCTTCCTCCACCTTGCTATGTCCCCTCACTTCAAGCACATAGAGGAAAAGGGCATATCCAAAGATACTTCAGAATTGCCAACATGCCTACAACAATAATCAGTAAGACTACATAACAGCTGCAGTCTTGCTGAATTACTAAAACCTCATCTACCACTTGAATTAAGTAGTACTCACAGCATTGGCATCGACATCACTGTGTATGGCAACTGTTTTGATCCCCATCTTCTTACACGTTTTGATGACCTACCACATAAGAAGTGACAATTACCAATATTTAAACACTGATACTTTCAGAATTAAATATAAAAAGACGAAAATGTTACATACTTACTCGGCATGCAATCTCTCCTCTGTTGGCAATAAGCAGTTTTTCAAAAGTCTGAAGGGAAAAGAACAATAAGAGTTTTGAGAAACAAAAAGAACACAAGTTTTTCTCCCTTCAGAAACATGTATTCTTTTCTCCTTCACTTCTACTAACACTATGGTTTATCCATGAGCTTATAATTCTGAGATCACCTACTTTTAAAAGAGGTCTTCTGATTTAAATGATGATATAACAAACAGCATGCTATACTAGATCTACCTAGCACACACCTAGAAGAAAAAGGCTTTGACTATTCACACCAACCTCCCTTGGATCTCCTTGCCAACTAGAACCCTACAGCAGCTCTAGAAGTCAGCCAAGCCCAGGGAAGAGGGGCAGTTTTATGTTGCCTGGAAGCAGCACAGCCACATGCTGGTATTATACAGGTACAATGCTAGCAGGTACAGTGGTCACTACCCATAACCAGTGTAGATGACCTGGAACACAACACTCATCAATTAAAAGGCACTCCAATCATAAGGAAGAGAGGCTCCACAATGCCTAGGTTGTGGAGGATAAAAGACTGACAGTTTGACCCTGAACAGGCATACCCTGCTGAGTTGTACCAGCCTTACCCCTTCTCCTATCTAAGCCTCACCTGAGGAAGTCAGCAAAACCCTGCATGGCCATCAGGACATTGTTACACACTAAATACTAACTAGCATCTGCAATGCAACAGAATAGCAAATCAAGGTAACTACTCGCCTGAAATTCACTGTCACCTTTCACACTGGAATGCACCAATGCTGCAAATGTACCTTCAACACTTCTAGATCATGCCTGTAAGAGGGGATACCAAGCTGCTGGAAGTCAACAAGCCTTACACCCTTTCCCATTAAGAAAAGAGTGGCAGAGCAGCACAGTTGCTCAGCATGAAAATCTCATTGCTGGGAGTGAGGGTTATTGCTGTCATGGGCCTTGCTACTAAACACAGGGGCACTTTGGAACTGCACCTGCTCAGTTATAAATACAGACTGCCACTGAAAGGGACTGTCCTGGGTGACACACTTACCCCACTGCTTTCCACACCCCAGACCACAGGGGTGCAGCTCCAGGACACATCCCAAGTTTGTGAACAGTCCTACTGTGCCTCCCATGCTCCAAATGAAAAACATACAATAGGGAGCCAGTGGGACTGTCCTTTAGGGGCAGTCTGCAGTTATACACATCAAGTTTATCAAATGATACCCAAAGACATTTGACAGCTATCCTTCCTCCACTACACCAAACAGCTTGCCTTCAGAAGGACCAGGGGAAGAGGAGGTATTGCCACTACAACAACTAAAGGGTTTACTAGCCTCACAGGCATTAGCTAATTTAAAGAGAGGAAGATAGGTGCCCGAGGAGAGGAAGGAACACTGCAAAGCCCCAATAGGAACTGCTATTGACAGACTAGAACACATTATTTGCTCTACACTCCAGAGAAACTCAAGGTGCTCTTAACCAAATTTACTTTCTCAAAGTCAGGGCTGAGCTGACATCACATGACCAGTTTAAAAATACTACCATGTGATAACACCATATGGAAATTAAGTGATAAGAAACCCCTCCAGGTGAGAGCTGCAGCAAGCTTACACAGTAAATTCAGCCAGGTTTGCTGAATACCACTGCCCAGTGCACAGGCATACCTGACTCAGATGGATCTTAAACAAGCTCAATTATCAGAGGCACCAATACTTTAAGAACACCACAGGAGCTAGCAACTTTTTTGAAGAGTTCTTAACTGGTGATCTGGTCTAAAAAGGTTATCAACATCATAATACACAAACTGTTCCTGAGTCTAAATTTCAGCATTCTAGGTACCTAAAGATTTTCAGGCATATAGACTTGAGGGGGAATTAAAAAAATGCTCCCAAATACCTGGTGCTGAAAAGTCATGATTCAAGTTCACCACCAGCCTAGTTCTTGGTACATAAATCCTGCTTTATTAATCAGCTGTGATCACAGTACAAGACAAGACTTTCAACATCAAGATAAGAATATTTAACATTTTAATTTTTCAATTCTGGTCTGTCTAAAGACACAGATTAGACTCCAGCTCAGCACAATAAAAAAATTAAAATCACATACTGCTTTGGAGTAACATTTTTAATATAATTTCCACTAATTAGGCTGAAAAGGTGTCACATGAAAATCTTGTCATTGCAAAGACAGTTTAAGTGCTTTTCAGGTTTGTTTTGTTCACTGCCCCTTCCTTTGTCTGTGGTAGTCACTGGTTGACATTACATAGCTCCTAACTGAGAGAAGCCAAATACCCAACTATATGGCCTAAGTATAATTATGCATTTAGAAAAGCAAAGGGACCTTAACTATGCAAGAACCTTAAGAAAAAGAAATCTTCTAAAAAAACCTGTAAAGCTACAGTTCTAGGTACATGCTGGTTTTCCCTATTTCCTAATACTGTTTCAATTCTAGTTAATTGCTTCTACACTGGTGTGTAAGGACAAGCCTATCAGTCCTGAATTGTTGGCATCCTCGCCATTGAATATTACTGTACCTTCAATCACATTATTTTTCCAAATGTGTTACTTCAGAGGCCATGCCAAGACAATCTTCCAGAAGGAAAGTTTTTCTTGGCTCATAACTGTAAATTGAGATTACTACTGCACAACTCCCAAGATGAGGATTTGCTATTCTCCACAGGCCTTAAAGGCCCATCTTTTTCCAAGGTCTGAAGTTCTCACCCCATGCCAGGTCATCTACCAATCATGCTGCCACTGTTACAGAGTTTTGTTTCCACAAACAGCTTTTGGCTAGTCTAGCTCCTGAATGTTTTAACAGGCCCATTACCACCCACACTACAAAAAACATTAACAGTTGTTTCATAATTATAACATGTTCAGGCCAGTATGTGACTCTCCCAAGCTCACAATCACTTAAGCCTTTTGGGATACACTCAAAGTAGCATTCCAGTCTTGCTTGACATGTATCCTGGAAAAGCAACTTCTTTTTTGGTTTAGACAGAAAAACATGCTATTAAACCAGTGATGGGTTATACCAAGAGATCTACCATTGTTAGGAGAAGCACAAAGAGGGCAGCTTAAAAAACCAAGTGTCAGTATTACATTATATTATAATATTATATACATAATATAATGCATACATTAGTATTAGTAAGATGTCAAAAAGAAAACATGCACCATACCACTTACCTTTTCATTTGGATCATACACAGATGAATAGAGCTTATGTGAAGTTATAAGGCACCATCTTGAACACAGTGTGTCCCACTATAGAAGAAACAAGGAGTTAGGCCTGTTGCAGTATGCCATTACATTAAAAGCATCTCATACACTGACATCTTGAGGAAATGTCCATAGTCTTTCATTCCCTCACCAAGTGGATTAAAGCTCATAGAGAACTGCCCTTCTCCATGCAAACACCCACAAACAGTAACCAGAAAAAATTCAGAAGCTCTACATAGGAGGTCATTAGGTTAAGCAAAACTTTTTATATAATATACTCTCTTCTATACCATCTTCTTTCCCTCTTGTTCCAAGAACTACCTAAAGAAATTCTCAATAGAGCATGCATGCATATGCCTGTACACAGTGGTGATGGGGAGAGGCCTTCACTGCTGGGCATACAGCAGGCTGGCCCTTACAGAGGGGAGAAGGAACAGACTTTAGATGCTAGCTAAGCTCTCAGTCTTCCCTATCCCAGGCTCCTGACAGCAATCTGAGGAAAAAGAGGTCTTTTTCCCCTAGACTTCTGCTCTCAACCAACTTCTACACAGACAGTTCCTATAGCTTGCCATTATTGCACATCACAGGAAAAAGCAGTATACACACACTATTTCAGAGAAAACACAATAGATTATATCACAGATTTGTAAGTGAATCAAAAAGGAGATTCAGATGGATATTACTTAAGCAAGTCATTTTACAATGTAATGGCAGTTAGCCATAAACAAAAATAATCATACAGACAAAATGATACCACACCAAAGATGCATCAATACAGACAGCTCTGGCAAAGTCACACTTAATCACCCACGTGGAAACAAAAATAGTATAAAAAGCCTTAACAGATATCATCTAGTAGGAAACACAAAACAGCAGTGACAGGAACTGCCAGAACTCAATCTGTCAATTCTGTCTTACAGAACTGTTTTCAAAAGCTGCAGAAATCTTTTGATTTCTGCAACTTTTGAAGTAGTAGAAACTACAGGATGTCCCGTGAAAAGACTGAGGAAAAAAGATACAAATATGAACTACATTAGAAAAACGATAAAATAAGGAAGCATATGTTCACATAAATGGCTTAATTGGAGAATTCAGTTGCATCTTCCACAAGGGTAGTGAACTTAAGACAGTTCAAAAATTGATCAAATTTAAAGTTTACTGTAAGCTCATATTGATTTTGAAGTAACAGTGGCTGTCAGTAACTGGAATGTGAGCACTCCCTATACAGCCCTTTAGCATGATTAAGCTTGAAAATACTTCTCACGTTGCATCACAGAAAGCAGAAACCAGCCAAGGGCTGAGAAGGCCATCATATTTGTAAGACAGCTGATCTTTCAATGTTATAAAGGAAAAATATATTCCAACACAACTAAAGGAAGCCTTGGAGCTATACCACCTCTTGCCAGGTCCAACCAAGCTTTGTGAGCAGAAAGCTACTATAGTTACACAGGTTACTAAATTGCCAGTTACTAATGGCAGCCATAGCATACACTGTTCCCAAATAATCCACCTATGCTTAATTCTTCCGAACAACTCACGAGTGTTTAATCTTGCCTGAAACTAAAAAAGGTTAGTGGAAAGCAACCATTCCACCTTGTTCACTGAGTTGCTTTCCGTTCAGTTTTGCTTGTTTTGGTGGGGGGTTTTGCTTCTTTTATTTCTTTCACTTCATTCCTCAAAGATAAAATCCAAACCAACCTGAAACACAAATCATCTGATATGCTAGAATCAAATCCACTAGAGGTTTCTTTGGGTTTTGGGTTTTTTTTTTTTTTTTGCAGGAGTATATTATTCTTCATCTGAGGGTATGACAGTACAATTGTTTCAGGCATTAAAGAGATGGACTAAAGGACAGAATTCTGCAAGCTGCAATCACACCTGCCAGCTGGTCATTATCCCAAGTTTACAGCACAATTGTTACACCTTCAGTGACTGTACTGCAATCTAGATATAGTCAGAGAGCAGAGGAAGGATTCCTAGAGAAGCAGCAGAGTACACTCTCCTGCTCCAGAATACACTCCAGTACACTCTCCTGCTCCAGAATACACATGGTTAAGCAGACTGAGTCCCCCTCCTTGGAAACACTATTAACAGAAGTGCTTGAGAGACCACAAATAGTGTAAAGGTCATACAGGACACACACAAAAACTCTCCACGAGTTAATATTATTCATTGGAGAAAGTGCTTGTTAAGGGTCAGTGGGGCTAATCTAAATACTTGCAGTTAGCAGGGAAAAGGCAACAACTAAGCAAGGAAGGAAAAGCTTCTGAACTTTCTTGTAAATACTTTTCAAACAAAACTAGTTTTGGATGCCTGTGAGAAACTAGAAGAGCTATGCACAGGAGACTGGAAGGAAAAGCTATGATGGGAGAAATTAGCTAGCATTAAACTGTAGAATCTTAGCCATCTTGGGAGGAAAAAAAAAAAGCCCTGTTAAAACTTTATGCAGAAAGAATAAAATTACCAAGCAATTAAAAAAACTTGGAAAAACTTTAAAGCACACTCAACTCTGGTTTTACACTACAGAATTGGACAGATTCCATATAAAAATCTTGTAACAACCTAACCTAACTATGTACCTATGTTTAAAAATTTAACTGCCTCCTCTCATATACACAAGCAAAGCACTGAGAAAGTCAAGTTCGGCCCTGAATCGAGTACTTGTGGGGTAATTTCCTAAAACAAATCAAGCATACTGCTCAACTCAAATATGAAGTCTCAACTCTAGTTCACAGCTTTTAAAAGAAGGGTTTCTATATATACTAAGAGCGTGCATCCACTTAAAGAAATACGTCTTTAGAGGCCTGCTCCTAGCCACTAAGAGCAATTGAATAATTACTTAAAAATAAACAAGCATTTTGAAAATAACGCATATGTAAGGCCACAAAGGAATGTTACTAAATTGCCATCTCCAACCCTAGAGCTATGCAGGTATCATCACCAACCCCTAGGCTCCCAAGCTCCTGCCATAGGTAGGTTTTTTAAGAGCTACATCAAACCCCCAAAGACCTCTCAAACCAACAAGCCAGCAAAGCCAATCTAACACTCAAGCTACATCCTTAATTGGCTGCCTCCCACAAAGCACACATGCCCCAGCTATTATACCTTACACAGACATTTCCTCAGAACACAGCCCAGAGAGCTCAGCTTGACCTAAACACTTCCTTCTATCTTGTAAAACTAGGAGAGGGCAGTAGAGTCATCTGGTATAACCTATTTTTGTCATGATTTGTTACTTCCACTTGATAAAGTTTTTGACTCTTGAAAGACCAAGAATGCAGGCTATTCATTTATGAGAACTCAGTTCTGGACTTCTGTGTTTGGCTTAGAGTTTCCCATGTCTAGCAAATTTTTGGAAAACAGACAGTATCAGTAGTATTTTGGAAAAGCATCCTGCTTGTCTATTATTAATTGCAAAAATAGCCAAACTAACCTACAACAGCTGCAACAATTATTTTATAACTTCATATTAAAAAAAATAAATCAAACTACACCTTGTAGAATAGTATGCCCACTGCACACGGTCACTTTGAGACCTCACAGACAAACTGCCTCCCCTTGGGCACCCAACCCTAGGAAACCTCCTGAGGTGGCTTAAGGACACAGCATACAACAGCAAAACAGAAAATTTACTTATTATTTAGATATGGCTTATATGTGCATTTTTAAAGGCTTACATGCCCTCATGGAGGAAGGAAATCTCCCTGCCATGCTGGTCAGCTTGTAAATAACTCATTGATACTGAGCTTTACAGGCAGAAAAAGGTCTCAGTGTTAAATGGAGACACAGAGCTCCAGATTTCAGGCAGGAAAAGCATCATATATAACGATATTTGCTGTAAGAAGTCTAGTATGAGAAGGAATGTATATTTTAGCATTACTAGAAAATACAGTAAGCAATACCCAACAGTAACAGCCAGACTAGCACATTACTTTTCACTACACAAGTTCTACATCTCCTGAGATTTTTGCCCTAACACTTTCAGAGACTTGGATTAAGATACCATAAGAATAACCCCTTTCTTTCTAGTGTATCTAGTATTAGCCATCAGTATTCCTGAGTAGTTATAAAACTAACTAAAATTATTTCTTTTTGCATGTTTTGATTATACAACTACTGTTCCCAAATCTTTATTTCAACTCATTTGACAACATAATTTCCTGTGTGTGGAACTCTACTGACGGGGCAGGTATAAAGCACATAGGAAGCAGACACCCTCACATGACTGCAAGACTTTTAATCTATAAGGCTGAAAACAGAGCTTTGTAATAGAATATTGTACAAATCTCATAAACAGAAAGGGAAACATAACACTTCTGTATTTCTTTTCTCTAAGGAAGCACTTTCCCTTCCTTTGTATGCCCAGAGTGCTGAACAGCCAAGCCCTTGTAACCGTAAGCAGATTCTCCTGAAGCCATCTGCAAACACAGCTGTGGTACAAGGCTCTGTAATGCACACTGCACTTCAGTGTCCCTTCTCTCTGACCAGACTGACAAACACCCACGATTCTAAGAACAGGAAATCTTTCATATCTGCCAACATAGCATGCAAACTACAAACAAGGAAACACTCATCCACCTAAGGCTATTTTTTTAAGCTCAATCATTCCTACATCCAGGTAGCTCCTCCTCTGTGCCAGCCCCTAAAGCTTGCACAGTGAGCCAGGCATGGGAATACAACCAGCTGAGAAACTACTCTCAGGGAGTGGGAAAAACATACTCTCAGACAGATTTCAGTCTAGCTTATCCAAGATATCCATGCAGTAGTGCTGGCACAAGTTGGAGGGAGGCAGGAGCAGCCTGTGGTCAAGACCTAGCAGCTGCAGAACATTGGAACAGTTTCTAATGGCAGCAGCCTTAAGATGTACAGTAAGGCTGGCACCTGTGAAATAGATCACAGTACTGTAACCATCTAGGCAAGCTGGGGACAGACAAAATAAATTGTAACACCAAGTGTTTCAGAACAAGAGTGACATTTTTTACTCAATATAGACTTTAATGAACTCTCAATTTTTTTTCCTTGCAAAGCTTTTTGCTGTACATTTTGCCCAGAGTACATAGCACAGCATGCCTTCCCTACAAATTCCAAAAAGCTACTCCTGGAACCAGAAATCTCTACCTGAATTACACTTTCAGAGTGCTTGCCAGTACTAAAATCTGTAGTTTACATACTAGAAACAATCACTAAACTCCAGAAGTTAGTGGCTACATTCATCTCCACAAATTGGCAATCATTTGAATTCCCTTCCCCAGTGGCAAATGATATCCAACCTTGCTATCCCATCAGCCTGATACTTCTGCACTTAGGAACAAGGGTGAAAATATTTCCCTGGAATAACAGCATGCTAAAAATAACACCACAGGAGAGAGCAAGGGGGGGCTCCCACCACACAGATAACTTCCATGACTTAATGTTGGGTGCACAGATGGCAGAGAAACTTTCCATACATTGAATTCAATTATTAGAAAACTTACCTACACTGATAAAATCTATATCAGCAGTTGAGTTATGAAATTTGATGTATAGTATTTACCACTTCCTTTTACATTATTTTAAACAGTCCAGCAGCTCTCTCAAAAGTTTCATGACTGAAATATCCAAAGCCATATTCCACCCAAATTTTCTGATGACAGCCTTCTTTCATCATCAGATTTTCTCACAGCTCCAACAGTGCAAAGCACTTAAAATGAAATTTTGGTTATATTCTAAGCAGAACCCATTCTGCACAAAACCTCAACAGAGGTGACAGGCACTACATTAGAAACAGAGTGGAGAGTCAAATCCCAACTCAGTGTTTCTGCACCTTTCTCAAGTCCCTTATTAATTCCCACATGAAAGCAGCACAAGATGATAAGGACATCTCAGTAGCTACTAGCCCTTGCAAAATTGTTGGAGTTCCAAGCACAGTCAAGTTTCAAGACGTCAATTTATTATTTGTCTATGTAAGCAAAACATAAAAGAATGTATGAATGCAATTTCCATGCAAATTCATTTTATTAGAGGTTTCCCAATAGGCGACCTTCAGGGCTATAAATCACTTCAGTGATATAATTCACGAGTGCTTTAAGTAGCTATAAAAACATTTTGTTTTACTGAGGTGCCACTAATGCAACATTTTCAATACTGCATGCACTGGTGCTGTCAGACAAGACCCTTGAGATGCCAGAGAGAAGGAAAGTAGGCCTTTTACAGGCTCCAAAGGACTGACATCACTCTTAGAACTACTTAGTAGGAAGAGCAGAAGCCTTCCACATCTCAATACACATCCTCATGGCTACCAAAAACAAAGATGTGAAACAGGATGAGCCCTCTGTTAAAGTGAAGTCATCTCCAGTTAAACAACTCTGGTTTTCAAAGAGCTTCTCTTGGGTACACCTTCACAGGAAAACAGGTTTACAAGATATATTTCCTAAGGAAAAATACTTGGGCAAAATACATGCCCTTTTCCTCTTTAAACCCTTTACAAAATTCCCTGCCCACAGAAACCACCTCTTTTACATGACTCCTCCTAGGTGAGTTCCTTACAGTATTGCTATGAGGCAATATGTCTAGAGAGAGGCCCATCCCAAAGCCTCAGGGGTGCACTGAGCAAAACAATTTCTGTAATTCATTGCACTCTTCTCCACTGGAACGCTACACAAATTTTCCTTTCCAGGAAAAAAAAAAAAACACTGTAAATTCTTTCTACAGCAAACAATTAGAAGTACATTGCACTACTTTTTCCACAAAGAAACTAACTGCAGTTTCATTCAACTGTTACACAACACAATGTACAAATGCTGTTTGTTCTTATATAAAACAGTATCTTTCTCTTAATACCATCTGTAGAAGTAACAGAGGTGAAAACACAGCAGGTGCCTCAGTGAAGTTACTCCACAGGCTACAGAAGAAGGTTTTCTAGATAATTTCAGGTCTTCATCAAAAAATATTGGTATGGTTCTGCAACGAGTTTATTGCATGAAAAGCAAGAAAAAAATCCACAGTAAAGCTTTAAGTAACAGCTGAAAGCACCATAAGTATCTGGGGTAAAGGGGGAGGTGGGGGCAATGGGGGGGGGAAGATAGCTCCTTTCTCTGTCAGCTAACATTTTACAACTAAAAATAGCACAAAACGACCC
The DNA here is from genome assembly GCF_027579445.1 of Ammospiza nelsoni. NCBI lineage: Eukaryota > Metazoa > Chordata > Aves > Passeriformes > Passerellidae > Ammospiza > Ammospiza nelsoni. Next base: position 80,672,169 of record NC_080634.1, on the reverse strand, counting down.
TCCACTCCAGAGTTTCCCTCTGTTAAACACAAGCTTATGAAAAGGGCAGAAGGAAATTGAAATCACAGAATCACTCTGTGAATTGAATCAATCAGGTCAAAAAAGACCTCTGAGATCATCGAGCCAAACCTATGGTCAAACACCATCACGACACCCAGACCACGGCACCGAGTGACACGTCCAGTCTTTCCATGAACACCGCCGGGAACGCTGACTCCACCATCCTAAAGTATCACATAACGCCTCACCAGCAGAAAATTAACTTTAAAAAAAAAGCAAAACAAACAAAAAAATCACGGTCTCCTGGCAACACGCCGACGGGACACAGCACGGAAGGGCCTCTCGGGTGCCGGGAGCCCGCAGGCACAGGAGCCGGGCTCCAGAGCCCCCGGCAGCCGCCTGCCCCCGGCCCACCCGGGGCCGCGGCCCAGCACACGCAGCGCTCCCCGAAGCCTCTCACTCAGCCGGGGATCCCCGCCGGTCACACGCGGAAACTCCTCAGGGGAGACACCCCCCGCCCTCCCGCACACAGAACAGCCCCCGCCCGGCGACCCCATCCACGGGCAGCCTCCACCACCCGCAGCCCAGCGCCCCCAGGCCGCCGCCACTCTCGTGCCGGCCGCGAAGGCACCGCTCACCCCCGGCAGCCGCGCCCGCCGGCCGCCGCAGCGCAGGAGCGGAGCCAGCGCCATGTCCGCGGCCGCCGCTGCCCGGCCGCCCTTTCACCCGCGCCGCCGGGGCCGGGCCGCGCGCAGCCAATCCCGGCGCGCGCCCGCCCGCCGGGGGCGGGGAGGGGCGCGAGGGGCCCGCCGCGCGCCGCACGTGCCCCTCGGGGTCGCGCTTGCGCGTGCCGCTCCGGGCGCGGCTGCGCGCGCGCGCCCGGCGCGTGGGGTCGACCGCGGCGGGAGCGCGCCCCGTGCGCGCGCTCGGAGCCGCAGGACATGCCCGGCTGGAAGGGACCCACAAAGGGCCAGCCCAGGCCGACTGCTGGCCCTGCACAGCGCAACCCCCGAGGCGCTCCATGGGCCTGACGGCATTGTCCAGTGCTTGAGCTCTGCCCGCCTGGCGCTGTGACCCCTGCCCGGGGAGCCTGCTCCAGGGCCCAGCCACCCTCTGGGGGAAGAACCTTTCCCCAATATCCAACCTAAACCTCCTCTGACACAGCCTTGTGCCCTTACGCTGAACCCATGGGGCTGCCTGCTCCTGTGCGCCGGCCAGGAGCCACAGCAGCCCCGGGAGCGGATCCATCCCTCCCCGGGCTTCCAAGCGGAGAAGGTGCAAAGCGCAGCTGTGACAGCGTGCCTGATCCAAGCTCCTGCCCCACGAAGCACAAGCACGGTCAGCCGGCATGAGAGAGATGCTGATCATCCTGTGCTTCACATCATCCGCAGGATGTACTTGCTGCTTGGCTTCCTAGCACTCCAGAAACTCTGAGTCAGCTCCTTCTGAAATGACTCGTGCTGCTGGGTCTGGGTTCTCTGCTGCGGGTGTGCTGGATCTCAGCTGATGGACATGACAGAGCAGTGCCGAGCCCCAAGTAAACTGTCATCTCAGGAAATGCTGTAAAGGTTTTACCGCGATGAGGGTGCATAACAAGTGTCACTGTTATTGTCTCAGACCTCTGTTAAAATGCAACGGAGGAATAAACTGCTCACAGCACTGAAACATACAAAAGACACAGTCCAAGATGTCCAAACAAGTGTTCACAAAGCAAAAGAATAAGAGTTTTTCTCTTAAATAGCATTATTTCTACCATTTTTCCCTACAGTGGTGATTTGAGAGATGAGGGTAGACCAGAGCCTTCATCTTTTCTACAGTAGCAGATCAAAACTACATTTCCTGAGGCTGAAAAATAATTATTCCTAGTTAAGAAAAGAGAGTGGGTCATAGTGTGCAGTTCACCCAAGACATGCTTTACAACAACCTCCTGATAGGGTTGGAAGACACAAAAAAAATAATTTACATCCATAACGAAAATGTATATGAGCAATGCACACTTTTAGGTTAGGAATAACCCCCTCAGACTTTAGACCAGTCTCGGTCCTTGGGCAGTAAGAAGGTGCTTCGTATACAGCCAGATGATTGTGTAAGTGTGGGTTTTACCAGATTACATCACTCCCTCAATTCACACATCATTACATCACAACCCTTACACTTTATAGCCCTCAGTAAATTCTCTCAGGCTATATATATTATATGGACAATCACATTCTGCACATTCCCACACTGCAGGGAGACAGCAGAGAAGGGCAGAAGCTCCAGGCAACTGGGTTCACCCAAACATAGATATTTTCATAGGATACTAGCTGCATAGTTCCCTCAGCAAAGCACAAGTCCCTACTTGCATTTATGCATAATATTGAAAATTTTGGCCTAGTTTTATTGTTTGGCATCACTTTTAAACCTCTTATGTCAGTATTTACATTCAAATGTAACAACATAAAAGCTGTGACAAAAAAAAAAAAAGAACACTAGTATCTGAAGGGACACTGTCAGGAGGATGAAGCTAGGATCTACTCAGTGGTGCGGGTCAATAAGATGAGAAACAAAAGGAGAAGCTGAAACACAAAAAGTTCCACCTGAACATAAGGAAGGTCTTATTTACTGTGATGGTCACTGAACTTTGGAAGAGAATCCCCAGAGAGGTTGCAGAGTCTCCTTCCCAGGAATTACTCAAAAGCCATCTGGAATCAATCCTGAGGAACACCCTGTAGGGGTCCCTGCCTCAGCAAGGAGTTTGGACCAGAAGACATCCAGTGGTCCCTTCTAACCTTTACCATTCTGTGAACTCTGCTGCATACCAAAGATTTGTGAAATTACTACTCTCCCTTTCCTCCCAAGCGAGTAGCAAAAATGAAATCAGCATTGGTTCCCCTCTGTTGCACACTTACACATTTGCTCTGCTGCATTAACAACAGCCACACAGGTGGGATCAATGCAATAAAACTCTTCTGAACATGTCTAGAGCAGGTCACCTTATTTTCAGTTGATAGTCGCAAGCAGACCCTGCAGATATTTTTTTTCAGTAGATGTGGAGAGCTTCGAAAGCAGAAGAGACCAAGAGCAGAAGGGAGGTGGACTGACCACATCCACCAGAGGCACTGCCTCAGGTATATCAGATGCAGGGAGAGAGACACCACAACACTGTGTTCCTGCACTAGAACAATATCCCGAGGCACCTGACGTCAGTTCCTCCTGCCCTCATAAAGCAAACAGTCCCGTGGCATCCCTGGCGTGTTTTCTTTCCCTCTGCAGAGGGGATTCTGTTTGCCAGCCCGGCTGAGGGCTGGCAGCCACCTACAGAGGCGCATCAAAGGAGGCCCCCCACAGCTGCAAAGGGAAACTGTCTGGGATTACACACAGACACCGCCAGCTGGGTGCATAAAGAACTTGATGAGAAATGGCCTAATGCAAGCCTGTTTCCAAGTGAAGCTAAGGCTCCTCACAAGTCGAAGGGACTGGGGCAAAAAAGAAAAAAAAATGCTAATCTCCCTGCACATGAAGTTTACTGCTTTCAGTATGATTTGATTCTGACTGACATGTTTCTACTAGCAGTCTTTTTGCTTATTCCGTTCTGTAGTGGGCAGCGCACACAAAATATAAGATTTTGTTTGTGTAAGAAAAGGAAGATATGTAATGGAGCAAGATCATACACAATTACTATTGAACATACAAAAAAAGAGAACTTACACAGCATCACTGCCAAAAAAAAGTAGATATTCAAAAATTAAATTGTGAAACTAAAATATCTAGAATAATTAAATGAGTTTGGATAAACACAAAGACCTTAATTCTGCATGCCTGTAAGCACATTTGTAATGTCATAACTCAATATGAACTCCTGTCTCAGTGAAGCTGTTAACATGCAGAAAGTTAAGCAGGTTTATAAGACACCAGAACACTGTGCAATTTATTCTCTCATTATTTTGAGGGGGTCCTAGAGAACTGCAGCTTTGAGTACTGAGAATTTCTTTGATCCTTTCATTAGAGCAGAGAGTTACCTTCATCTTCTAACATAACCCCAAATTCAGACAGAAATCATAAGTTGTTGTATCATCACCTAAATTTTAAGCTGCAACCCAGGGAGAAAACTGGAGCAATTGCAATCCTTCATCTAATAGGGAATATATTGTATCAGGTTTACTGAACATGAAATGCCTTATGCACAAAAGCCTGTGCCTGAAGAACTCAAAGCTAGAAAAACTCTTTGAAGTATCTGTTATATATTCTGTAAACAGCCTTTTCTTCTATCAGCATTCTGCTCAACACTCTGCAAGAGACAGAAATTCAGCCTTAGAATCAGACTAGTCAATATCTCCGTACATCTCTCTGCTATGTACCTACAGAAAAACCTTGACTGGGAGGAAAGATCGCTCATGCCAGCTTCACCTGAGAGAGTCGAGAGCTGGAGGGGTTTTCAGGCAACCCAGAGAAACCCCAAATCCCAGCCACAGACAGGGGAGGGGAGGAGAGAGTGCGAGCTAAGAGCTCCCTAATTTCAACCCCACACCCAGCTCTCAGGCTTTGGAGTACAGTGTGGCTCTTTGGAGGTGGCAGAAACACCCTTCCCCCTCAAAGGCTCCTCAGGGTTGACCCTACCACACAAACACATGCTTCAGAGCTGACTTGATCCTTAAATTAGCCTCCTGGCCTCAGGGGTAGCTTGAAGCTTTGCACGCCTGTAGTCTCTTTCTCCAGGAACATGAACCCCCTAGGCATCATCATTCAACTTCCCCAGCCTTCAGGTCTCCTCAGGAAAGTCCTGAGCCTCCCCAGCCTCAGAAGCAACTGAAGCACTACTAGTTCATTCTTAGGGGGGCTTGGCCTCATCCTCTACCTGGCTTCAGGGGTGGCATGTTGTCATTATATTGCAAAAGTTCTATTACCATTACATTGCAAGGGCTCCATATTGCTAGAGCTTCGTACCTCCTTGGTGTTTCTCGTAGGCAGCTCCTCCAGGCACTGACTCTTCCTTGTCCTCACAGCAGCCAACTGACTCCAGCCCCCCTCAATCAACCAATCCCCTCTTTTATAACACTCTTCTGATTGGCTACAGCTGTGGCCTGTTAACATCAGGCCTGCTCCTAATCCTTGATAATTGGCTCAGCTGCAACTCTTTAGGGGGTAAGATTACTTTCTGTACTACCTTTATTTACTTATGTCCTATCCCCCTACAGTGGCCTCCCCAAACCAGGTAGAGGATGGTGAAAACCCAAGCCAGATTGCCTTGTTCTGTGATCCCCTTGGCCCCCAGGGACAACCTTACCCTCTGCAACCACATAACTTAAGAGGAGAGTTCAGGGAAATTTGGATTGTCCAACACTTGCTCAACCCCACTGACTGCTTCACCATGCCAGTTTCCAGCTGCTGGTCACACACCCCAACACCCATTCCACCCACACCAGCCATTCAGTCCCCACACCTCTTTGGGGGCAGCATGAACTGGCCCCAGGCACCCCAGAGGAGCCTCAAAGCCCAGGCAGGGGTGACTCAGGGAGCCCTCACCTACAGGGCACAGTCCTGTGGGGTCTGAACAGGGTGGGCAGACCCAGGAGCTGGTGCATGCATCAAGGTCCATGAACAGTCCCAGACTGCTGAAGGCACAGAGATGAATTGGGTGGTCTGTCCTGGCACTCCTGTCAGGTGGAGCAGCAAGAGGCAGGGCTGAACACAAAGCAGTAACAGTAGAGCAAAGGTCAGGCAGGAACAGAGACTAGATGTTGTTATTATAGTGCAAGAGTTCTATTGTCATTATACTGCAAAAGTTACTTATTGCTAGAGTTTCATACCTCCTTGATGTTTCTCATAGGGAGCTCCTCAGAGCACTGCCTCTTCCTTGTCCTCACAGCAGCCAACTGACTCCAGCCCCCCTCAATCAACCAATCCCCTCTTTTATAACACTCTACTGATTGGCTACAGCTGTGGCCTGTTAACATCAGGCCTGCTCCTAATCCTTAGTAATTGGCTCAGCTGCAACTCTTTAGGGGGTAAGATTACTTACTATACTACCTTTATTTTCTTTTATTGTGTCCCCCTATAACTGGAGACAAATACACCTCCAACAACAGAGCTTGAAGCAAGGCTGAAGGCTCAGGCCTGAGCTGAAATGGATGTCCCAGGATGCGGGCCAAGGATGTGGGTGAGGGTCCCAGGTGAGGCTGGTCAGGGACATTAAAGGTTGTTGATACATTCAGTGCCACAAGACTGTGCCAAAGTTTCTCACTGCAACACGGTGCTGGTTGGGAGAGATGCAGAAAGGAGCTCACACATTAGCAGAGTGAGAGTCCTTCTGTCTTGGGGACCATGTCTGGCTTCCTCCACTCTGATGATTTGGATCAAACACAACTTTCAACTTTCTCACATCCTCAGGATTTTAGAAGCCCATTGACAGAAGCATGATGTAAAAACCGGGAGTTAAGCTCTGCCTGCTTCAGGCCTAGCTAGAGTCTGCACAGGGCCTGCAGCAGGGAGGGCAGGCAAATGCTGGGAAGCAGAGCACCTATCAGAAAATTCCGAGTAGCTCTTGAGGTGCAGTCCTAAATGGCACATTTTGGGAAGGCATGGCACTCGGATGTGACGAAGTGATACTGCTTAATGAAATTTCTTATGAGATTAGCACAGGAATCTTAACTGCTTTGACACAGAGAAGTGATGTCTCTGTGGGAATTGTGGTTTTCCTTTGATTTAGGGGACTGAAGGGCTCTGCGAGACTGCATCAAAGTAGCAGAGACCCAGAGAGTTCTTTAAGGAGGAAAAGGATGAAAATCAGAAATTCACAGAGAGAAGGCAAAAAGAACCAAAAAATGTATTGCAGTGTAGCCTGGAAGTAAATGCCACCTTAATGAAATACTGAAAGAGGCTCGTAGTCTGGGGAGAGCTCAGACTGTGCCAATGTAAAGGTCTTATTTCCTCCTCAGGAGCCTTGGCACAAGGGTGTTACAGAACCAGGATAACCATGATGGCTCTACAAGTCTGAGCAAATATGAGCTCAGAGTTATTCACCCCATTGTATAGAAATTATCTTTTGCTTGAAACCTTGCTGAGCAACTGCTGGGGCTGTCACACTTGTAGGACCAAGGAAAAGTTAACACAATCATATCATTGTTGGGATTGCTGTTTAGCACCTGCATGATGCCTGCATGAGGTTCTGCATGATGGGCGGGTCATCCGTCTGGGAACCAGGGAAGTGACTTTTAAAACCAGAGAGGTCCAGAGCACTTGTTGTGTGTGAAATGCATTAAAGAATTCTAGTTCATGGACAAAAGTTTTGCTGAGTTGCTTGTCGGTGGTTCTCTGTGCTTCTCTGTTCACGGTGAGTGACAATGGGCTTGCTTAGTAGTCTGACATTTACTGCCTGCTTGTAATGTGAATACAGTTTTAAACAGCTTTGGATCCTTTCTAAGGCGTTAGGAGTAACCCCAAAGATTAAAAACAAATTTGTAATTCATTTGCTTGGAAAAAAACCTGCATGTTGTCAGTACTAACAAAGATTTGTGCAATGGCTGTCGGGGCTGTCAAGCCCTAACAGAGTCCTGGTGAATTCCTGCTGTAGCATTTATTGCCTGAAGGTTCGCTGCTCAGTAAACAGAATGGTACATTTAAATTTAAGATTGCTTTTAGAATTTGCTACTCCTGGGCACAGACAGGCTAAAGGAGATGATGGAATTCCTTAAAAGAGGCAATAAATTCAACAGGGCTACATCATTTATTTGGATTCCAGCCATGGCATGAAAGCTTGCAGCAAGAGAGGCAGGTTGGTTTGATCAAAAGGAAAAGAAGCTTTCTTCTTGGGCACATAGTGCAACCATACCCCTAACTACAGAGATGGAAATGAAACACCGAGGGAGGAAAGGGGAACAGGCATGAGAGAAAGTATTTGCTCAGCTCTGTTCCTGATAGTGGCAGCCAGAACTGGCAATTGAAACCATCTCCAGTGCATTACAACTTGTCTTGCTATGGCAGCAATATTACCCATCTCCTCCAATTTCTGATGGGACACATTAGAAATTTCAAACTTGTAAAAAGGAGTTCAAGAAGGTTGAATCTCAAGGTCAAACAGCATATTCATTTAGTCACAGCTCTCTGACACAAAGAGGTCTCTATTGTGTGGGATTTTCCCATCATTTCATTTTCCTTGGAATGAGTAGTATCTTCTGTATATAGCACAACATATGACACACAGGTGATAATCCTAATATCAAGCATGAGGATACTCCTGGCGGGTTCTTACTTTGCCTGTGAAATCTATTTAAGCCCCCTAAGTCTTTACAACTTTTCTCTGGTATGAATTTCCCAATGCCCACAGTTTCATATTCCTCCTTGGATCCAGTGATGACAAGGGAGGGCAATGCATTCACCATAAGGTGCGAGGAAGTGCTGGCTTTTGGTAGTCCAATGGGTGGTGGAGTTAACAAAGACCAGATTTCGAGGTATTAATTTCAGGAACTCCTGAGCACAAATAAGATGTTAAACACTGAGGGAGCAGCACTACAACCACTACTTGCTCTCTCTCTCTCTCTCTGCCTTTTCTAAGAAAAAGAGTGTTCTGCTCCATTCAATCCATGATCCAGATTGGTGATTGGGCAGGGCTGTGATGGGGCCCTAATTGTCCTGGTCAGCCTCACTGCACCCATGTCATCAACTCAATCATTTCAGCTCAGGTTTGGGTCATTAGGCCTGCTCTGAGCTGCCTGTTCCTGAATTATTGTTCAGATTTTCTGGGTTGACCTTGGACCTTGTCTCTGCCTGATGATGGTTGGACTGGCAGTGGGACCTATTGCTGTCACCACCCCATTGGGCTGCTGTGGGACTGCCTCACTTGGTCTGTGTCCACCCTCAGCTCCTGGCTGACATGATCCCTGAAAACTCACCCCATTTTCCATGCCTCCTCCCCTGAAGCCTCATGAATCCACACCCTCTGCCCATGCTCAGGAGCCCCATTGCAGCTTGCTGGATTGTTGATGAGACCTGTTGCCTTCAAAACTGTTGCTCTTCTCACCCAACAGTGAGGGCATTGCCATTGCCTATGCTCTGATCATTCTCAGCTCTCCTTCCCTCCCGAAGCAGCCTTGAGATTGCTCCTCTCTGACAGTCTGTAGGGATTGTAGGAGAAAGGGAAGTCTGCAAGGGATGGCTGGGAAAGAGAGAGAGATGGAAAACTCTGGGCAAAGTAGCATTCCCCAGCTGCCACCACTAATTCTCATATTTCTGACAGCTGATCTCAGCTGTGTCAGAGAAGATCACAATGAATGTGCTGTTTCTCCAGCACTTCAGGAGAAGCAGTGATAGTTCCCACTCTTTGGAGCTAGGTACATTCTCTTCCCATTCATCTCATTCCTGCTGAGAGCTACCTGCTTTGAAAAGGTCTCTGTGTGGTGGATCAGCCTCCTTTACGTCTGAAGGAAGATCATTTTATTCCCTGGGAAAATTTCCAAACTCTGGTAACTACTGCCTCACGAGCAGAGAGGTACCTCTATCCTCCTACCACACCTCTGGAATGGCCTTATTTCTCCTCTTTTTGGGTGTTGGTTTTTGTTTTTGTTTTTATAAAAGTATCTTAACAAGCCTACACGAAGCCAGAAGCCATTTCCACAGCTGTTGTGAAGAGAGCACCAGTGAGACTCTATCTCATCCAAATCCAGCAGTGGGGAAGATACCCCGGTCATCCCTGGAGAAACTGAGGAGGAGAAGGTGATGAAGGCAGAGACTTACTGAAGTGATCCACTGGGTCAGAGTGACATTAATATTTAGAAGAATGTGTACAAACAGCAGGGATATCCATAGTTACACAGCTAAGGGACAAGCAATATAAATACAGATGGAGCTTGTCCTGTCATCCTTCAGGACACATAATATCAACCAAAGCCAGAGGAAAAGAGCAGCAGAGCAACCTCTATTCAGCAGGGAGCACATGCAGCTGTTTAAAGGACCTCCTGAGTGTGCCTGGGTTATTCACATGTGCAGAGTTAAGGGTGTACTTAGGCTCTCTCCTAAATAGGAGCCCAAAGGCAGTCAGGATTTGACCCAGATCACATAATGATTTAGTGAGGCTGTAGGGAATAATCTCTGGATGCACCATCCCTTTCTCCAGCCAGTGAATCATGGTGCCTCTCTAGGCAATCTGATTGGCATAATCCTGGGATGGGGAGGCTGTGAAAGTAGGAAAATCAAAAAGGATTTCCATTTTATCAAGATAAAGCTGTAGCCAGAGCTGATAACAGGTTACTTGAAAGAATGCCGGTCATGTACACTTAGTGATTGTTGCCTAATTTGTTTAAGCTGAAAAAGCCTATTTCTACAGTGGAATACAAATTAGGGTAATTATGTTGTGATGGAGTACTGCATATGTAAGATGAAAGCCTTTCTTTACAAAAGCCTCTTCATCACTTGAGTAGAAGAAAATAAAATCCTGCTTAAACAACATGTTGTTTTCTGTATTTCCATTTGAACAATAGACTTTTGAATCTTTTTTTTTCCTCCTGTAATATGGCATGGTTTGGTTTTCTCAAAGTGCTTTTACTTTTGACAGCCTCACAATTAAACCCTCCAATATACATTCCAATATGTAAATATAAAAAGATGAGGTAAACATAGTAATGTAAAATTGTTTCACAGTCTCTGTAGACTATTAGTAGTTGGGCATTCAAATTACATTTTTTTCATATTCTCCTGACTGTCACAGTTGTTCTTAAGCTCTTGTCTAAGTATTCTGTAAGTGTCATAATATCACAGTACACAATGATGTCTGTAGTTAGTTAAAGTATTGCAGATTTTTATCTATGTTTTACAGTCAGATCATCTGATCATAAATTACTCAAAGACAGATTGAAAGCAATTCACTGCGTATATCTATGTGTCCATGATAATTATTTTTATTTCAACCTATAAAAATCTTTATTTCCACTTCCTATGTGAACTGCAGTTACTGTTTCACAAGGGAAAGCTTCTTAAGTGTCAGCATGTATGAAATGGTCATTGTACAGGCTTAGGCAGTACACTTGCACATTTGCACATTTATCCAAATGATCTTATCCAGTCCATCCTTATTCACGTGAGCAAATCCTTTCATTAGTTCCAGTGAATTGCTCTCTGACTAAGACCCACTTGCAGAAGGAAGAATTTGCAGGACTGTGCCCTTAGTTAACATGACAGGTGAGAAAATCAATTTCCTTGTGTGGGAGAAGTAGACAGTGTTAGAGAATCATTATTCATTCTCTTCACACTAGAATTCAAAACCAGTATTTGAAGTTTGGGGAAGTTGTCTTAATTAGGATTATTTTAAATTGTCAGTTTAAAGACTGGCAATTTAATTACCAGGAAAACAGATCAAAGTAAATGCCTGAAATGTACATTTTAGAATGACTTATCAAGGAAGATGGAATCCAATAAAATAAGGAGGGAAAGAAAGTAAATATGCAGATTGCCCAAGTACTCCCCTCCCAGGGAATTAAGAAGGCTCCCTCCCTGGCTTCATGTGCTTGACTGAAAAACCAGTCATCTTTTTATGAAGTAGATATGTCAGAGGACTGAGTCTGTCTCTAAAAGAAAATGTTATTTTCCAGGCTACTTTTGCAAAAGTCAGGCTGCTGTTATGCATTACATTGTTGTATTTGCAGCTAAGGTAAGATGTCTGAACCTCAGCATTTCCAGCCAGGATTGACTGTGATCCAAGAAGGCACCTAGAAATGGCAGATATAATTGGACTTCAGCAGCACAGAGCCTCTCACTCAGAGCAGCCTTGGCAGGGGGACAGAGGGAGCCTAGTCCTGCCTACCTTAGGAAGATGCAAACATGAGGAGGGGAGTAGCTCTCATACCTCTGTTTATGGGTGCAGGGGAGCTGAATTCACTCAGTACTTTCTGTGGGGACCTACCTCTTACTGTGTTTGCTCTCATTGGTTCATGATGTCCAGTAACCTGAGCTAAAACATGTTCCTAGAGTGACTAAAGTTATGCAATGCAGGAAGTATGAGAAGCAAAAGTTACTTACTAGATATCTATTATTTTTGTAAAATTTCTTTAGTCTATTACAACTCCGATTGCTTTTGACATATTCAGTAAACAGGAGGTCAAATCAGAAGGCATAATATGATTAAAAGGCAATCAAAACAAATCAAATCAAACAGTGACTCTTAAATGCTTAGGGAAAGTTCACTGGATTTTTATGATTCAATGCAAAAGTGACTCCTCAGGCATAGCAATTTTATTCCTTTTTTTCCCCTTTCCTAAATGAAGAGGTCAGTATATGCTATGCAAGAAAATATTTTTATTATTTTATGTGGTGAATATTTGCATTGAGCTTGTCTCCTTCTGACATCACTTGCAGTATTTTTTTAGTAGTCTGAGATAAAGAGCAGTTTTTTTCCATTTCAGTTCTCCAAAGTGATGCTTTCAGACACAGTTCATCAGGATGCACCAATACCTCCTTAGTATACAGGTACCACTCCTAGAGCATATTTCAACAAACAGTATTCAAATATTTTATAGTGACAATTCCCTTGTATTCAGCTCTGGCAAAAGAGAGAGCACAGGGGTTTATCTCAGTGATCCAAAGCAGGTCAGCTCACAGTATTGACCTAGCAGGGTTTTGGGTGATTATTATCATATCACAATATTATATTTTTATAAGGTTGTTCTGCCATCTGAGCCTTCCACTGACGTCCCGTGGGAGTTGCCCCTGTGTATCTGACAGCTGAATTGGTCCTTGGTGAATTTTTAGCACATGGAGCTGTGCACACAACTTTGGTTAACAATAACATGTTGCTATGGGAGCTCTGTGCATGCAACTCCCTGCTTACTGTGTCGAAAATTGCTCTGGAAGGCAAATGTAAGTATGTCTGGTATTAGTCTAATTATTAAGTAGAATTAGAATCTTGTGCTCTGTGAATATCAACCAGAGAAGGAGCTTAGCATGAATAAAGATGCTTGCCAGCAGTGGCTGAGGTGCTTCTTCTGCTTTCCTTTAAACAGAAATCACATCCATAGCCGGGAGACTAATTATTTTGGAACCTAAGGGAAATGCAGCCTATATAAGAGAGAAAGTGATCTGCAGTTAAGGATCAGTGAGCCAGCTAATGGCTGGTTAGTCAGGAGGGTACAACTCCAGAATGTTAATAAAATGTGTCTGAAGTCCAACACCTCAGGGAAGAGGCTGAATGCTGCAGAAGATATATGTAGACAGAGGCTCTGTTGTTTTCTACTGCTGAACTACTCCTTTAAATCAGGTTTTAAAACTGTTTTGAGACTTGTTTATGAATATCAAAATACCAGCAGGATAATAAAGCAAAAATCACCGTGGCCAAAACAAAAAATGTTGCTAAAATATATTATCCTTTTGTGAAGTACATAAAACATGTTTGGTGCTTGCTGAGCAGGTGTGCAGTGCAGTACTCTTGTTCAGCAGAGTCTTGGCTAGTTTTTGTCATGCCCTCACTAACAGAGATCATGACTTATTAACCAAAACAGCGTGTAGCATTTAAAAATATAATATAAATGCTAGCTGGTTTATCCTTACAAGAAACAGCTCAGGCCAACACCATGGCTTTATTTTGCAAACAGAGAATATAAAGTACAAATCAGCTGGAGGTTTTGACAAGAAATACCAAATTGTTACTTGTTGTGTGTTACTTAAAGTAGTTATTATATGATTTTGCTTGATATAGTGCATGCAGCTGTGTAATAAATGCTGCAGAGTAGTATTTCAATAAACACAAGACAACACCTCCCTCCTTCAAATGTCCCCTCTTGAAGGACCAACTACTGTGGTCCTAAGAGTCCTGCACCAAGACTTGCTTGGGGCTGAGGACTGCAGGGTGGATCCCACACACCTTGAAGACCTGAGCTGCAGGGAAACTGCAGGAATAACTCAGAGGCAGGTGACAGCACAGCTGCTTGGAATGCACCTGGAAATGGACACAGCTCTGTGTCATGATGGCCCAGCCACCACAGCCTCTGCCACTCCCTCCCTTCATGCTGCAGGATCAAATTCATCTGCCCATTACCGCCTGAGAGATTTCTGTCCAGCACTGAGCCCTTTTACAGTTGTAGGAAGAGGCAGGTATGTGTTTTACAATTCTTCTATGTCTCAAACCACAGCACCACTTGCTTTACTTAAATGAATTTACAGTTTGGTGATTTACTGATTACTCGTATCAGTTTTCTGAACAACAGGGGCAGGCATTTTTATCTGAGAAAGGTGCTAGTGACACTGATACTGTGATGGTGATATTGTCCCCAAGGCATCCTGCAGTGTCACCTTATAGAAGCAGATCTCAAGGGAAATGAAAGTTTTTGCATTAGACTTGGAAGGTTACTTCAGCCATGCTTAATGTTATGGTGTCAACAGCAGCCTTCTGCAAATAATGTCATCATACAAGAAATCTCTGGTAGTCCAACCTCTCCTTCCACAGGAGTTTACAATGTATAGTCTAGACTGTCTGATTACTCCACCTGCTCCTCTTCTTCTGCTGGTAGTTTTTGTAGTCATGGTAGTAGTTCCACTTTCAAAAAAATTATTTGGAAGGCAGAAAAATGTTTTTATACCAATTACACTTAAACAAGAACTCAACTGTTATCAGTAAAGTCATTCCAATTTACAACACCCTAATTAAATTTGCTCTTGAGTTGCTAAATGCGTCCCAAAGAAAAATGTGCCAGCATGTATTTTGGTAGTTTTCAGCTTCTGAAAATAGATATTTTTAGTATATTAGTCCTTTTACTGGCAACATACAATATTTAGGTGAAATATTCTTAAGGAGTTAATGACATTTTAAATAAATGACTGTATATATATTACAAGGAGTTAGAACTCACAAATTGTCCAGAGCCAATGAAGGACTTCTGCTCCGTGAGAAACATTAAGTGTCCAGTTTGGAAGATGGAACAGCAGAAACTTTTAGTCTAGGAAGGAAGGGAAGTAGTCAGGCCGTGGTCTTCACAGTCATATGACACAAGACTGAATCAGATGGTGAATGTGTGCCTACAAGGAGCAGGACATTACCAGCCTCTAATGAGGGCCCCCTGCTAATGACTGTGCCATTAAAGGATGTCTTTCTTACCTGTTGGATGTGTGCTACTTGGATTGTTGGCATTTTATAATACCAGCCATTTTATCACACCCCATAGGGATTTGAATTTAAAATGTCCAGAGTATCCCATACAAACAGTAATAGACACAGATACAAAATATTGTATAGCAGACTTTAGCTAAAGTTTATCCTTATTTCCGCATTCTTCTGCCTACAATAAATTCTGGCATCTTTTTCATATTTGTAATCCCATGTTGGTAGAGATAGACATAAATTCAAAACAATGCTTTGGCATACTTCCCAAAAAAATGAGTTCATACATTGAGAAATGGATTCTTAACAGAAAATGCATGTTTGTAATTTGGTTT
Source organism: Ammospiza nelsoni (assembly GCF_027579445.1). Lineage (NCBI taxonomy): Eukaryota > Metazoa > Chordata > Aves > Passeriformes > Passerellidae > Ammospiza > Ammospiza nelsoni. The sequence continues at coordinate 80,656,776 of NC_080634.1, read as the reverse complement.
GACCTGTTTTCATTTCCATGTCATTTGTAATTTTGTAACAACGAAGTTTGCAGGAAAAGCTCATTGAGTGTTTACAGTGAGACCCTTCCAAAATGCAGTCAGTGTGTTTGGTATTTGAAAACACATCCTCAGCTCATGAAGCCCCAGAGTGAAAGGAAATCTGGACTGAGTTTTCAAAAGCGGAAAGTGGGAATCTGCACGCAGAATTGGGTGTTGGGTTGCACAGCTGCAGTGGACTGTCCTCTGACAGGGAACCAGAGAAACCAGGCAAAAACTGAAGCTCGCCTGCATTGCTGCGCTGGTGAGGAAATATTTGGCTGCATTATTTCAGCAGTGCCATGGTGTGTTTGTTACTTGGAGATGATGTAAGAGATCCTGCCATCCTAATCATGAGAAATAATAAATAATGAGAAATAATCTCCTGGGCTGCGCTAGCAAGTGCTTGAGTGGAGAGGACAACAGCAAGACACATTTCTGCTCAAGTAACCTCCCATGAAACTGTCTTTAGCAGGATGCCTCTAATTCCTGAGCAGAGTAATGCTTCAGGCTTGACTTGTGACTTCTGTGTCAGCTCCCTGAGGTACCTTCAACCCCAGCTCTCCCCAACAGTCTTCCCAGTGACCTGCATGCACAGCAGCTCCACCCAGGGCACAGGATTCCCTTTTGGTTCAGCCATGCCCCATCTCAGCCACATCTCTGCACTGTCTCTGGCCAGGGCTGGCCCCAGCACCATGGGGAGCTTTTCTTCTGGGTTCACTTCTGGGTTCCCAAAAGTATCAAGAGTTTTTGGCACCTGTGGGACAGCACCCATCAGGGGTCATGGCCAGCTCTGGGCTTCATGCAGCACCTCACCCCACTCATGGGACAGCCCCACTCCTGCTGCACCCCACAGAACACCTGGTTTTGGCAATAACCCCAAATGAGGAGCAGGGATAGCAACCATCAGTCTCACCTGAACATAGCAAACCCAGAACAACTGTGGTTTCCCATGCAAACTGTATCTTCTAGTCGGAGGGTTGTAAAAAAAATGAAAACTTGTATTTTTCACTGTTGTTTTTATATTCACAGATGTGGCTACATGGTTTCTGTGTGTCCAAATAGTTTTCTACCACATAGAACTGAAGTTTCCTTTGATGTCTGTTTTCTTTTCCACCTTTTTTTCACTCTCTGCTCCAAACTTCAGCTACTGGTGTGATATACACATTTCATTATACCTGAAGCCATGGTGTTCATAACCTGAGAATCAAACTCTCACAAGGGCCAAGAATTGCATCCCTCCTAGCTTCAGTTCCTAAATCCTAAATTTTATATGGATTCTGATGGCTTGAGGGCTTCTATCTGAGAAATTGACAGATCAATTTGACACATTTTAAAGAACATTAAGTTCACACTTTTCTCTAAAGCTGGATGTTTTATTTCCTCAGCTGTTCTTATTTGCTTTACTTAAGAACTAGTATTGTGTCTCCAGTTTTGATTAAACATTGTTTGTAGTCCACTCTTCTAGCCTGCAGTGGAGAAGAAAATATGTTTTCAAAGGCCAAATGTCAATAATAAATTATTACAGCTGATGTAGCAAAGCTACATGTTAGTAGTAGCCCACGTTATCACCATCTTTTATTCCATACAACTTCCTGATCTATTCCACTCAAAGATCTGCTTTCCTGCAGTCCCCTCAAAGGAAATTTTATGGGATTTTTGATCTAGACAATATAGAAATCTTCAAGTCTCAAGACAGTGCAAAATATTTTTCTTTTTTCTCTCTACAAAAATTGCAAGCAGTTTTTTATCCTGTTCTATGGAATAAAGGGCTGGGAGTTAAAAGGGTAACATTTGATAGAATACTTTTTTATTGAAAAGTACCTATGAGTACCCCAAGGAATATTGGTTGAGATATGACTGACCCACCAATCCTTGAAAATTGTGCAGAAGAAGGAATTGTTGTTGAGAAAGGGCAGGTTGCCACAGCTCTCTCCTGGGTGGGAATGACTATGTCTCCTGAGGACCAAGCTGATGAGGGCCTCAGCTCCATGGGGCAGTGCTGTATTACCTGCCCTGCCCCACTGAGCTCCCTGATTCAGCTGGAAAGTGAGGGAAGGGCCACATCTCTTGGTGACATCTCACAGGACTGGATCATGACTTCTATGCTGTGATACGCTACTGTTTAGTAGACGTCAATTTAGAAACATACTATGCAGTGTTTTCCATGGATGTGTCTCAAGCCTGATTCCTTTACAAATGGCCTTTTCTTCTTGTAGGTCTCCCTGGAGATCAAATTTGGGCCACATCCTTCTGTTTACCCACATTAATTCCCATTAACTTCAGACAGTGTGTCCCACATGAAAGAGTAGATTATTGCAGAAAAGTACAGCTTGCTTTTTGTTTTTCCAGTACATTTATTTCTGTTGTTTCACAGATTTTTTTGCAGTCTGCCTAAGTCCCTGAATTTATTTCAAAACTTAAGGGTGTAAGTTAATGCATCTACAACATTTCTTTTCAGAGTATTACAATTTTTAAAGGCATTATGATGAGAAGATCCTTATTCCATGAAATACACCTACAATGTGTTTTTCTTAGTTCTTTACACATCTGATGTCTTAATAGGTTTTGCAAACTCTGTCACAGTCAGTGACAAAGTAGATTCCTGCCAATTACAGAGCATTGGCTTGTCATTTTAATGTTTTTTCCTCCACTTCTTTTTTGGGACAGATATTCAGACATACATCACCTTCCTGCAGCAGATTAATCAGTTTATGGCCATTTCAGCCATTTAGCATTTTTTCTCAGGCAGACATTCTTTGGGTTTTGTGACAAAATGTCATTACAGAAAGAGATAGGAAACTTGGCATATGTGGAAATATAGCTCAAAAGTAAACATTTGGTTGTCTTTCAGTACACACCTGGTTAAGGTATGAAGACCACAGCCACTGACTCTTTGGAGCTACAAGCTGTGGAGTTTGCAAACTTTCCGAGAATAATTTGGTTTAGGTGCACCCATTTATCAGAGATATGTATGAAATATTGGCATTCATCCAGATTACTTTAAGAGAAGAATTAATAAACCTCACCCCCATTTCCAGAATTATTACTTTATTTTGTGCTAGCATTCCCACCAAAAACTTCCGTGTATCTGTGGAAAGGCTTTTGTGAGAACTATGCTATCTATGGTTTACAGCTCCTCAGATGTTACTGTACCTCAGGTTATTCAGGTTCTTATCTGAGTAGGTTCTGTATTTAACACCACGTTAAACTAAAGACAGCAAGTTTGCTGAGTCTGGGACGCTCTCAGTATGGAGACTAAATGCACTCTCTTGGCTCTGCTTCTCCAAAAATATATTTGCCTTTGCTTGTAAGGTGGGCTGTATAATAAGGCAAACTGGAATTATTTACTGTGCCATTGCATGGGGGATAAAAATGGCACAGAAATGTGATTTCAGTAAAAAATTATTCTTCATCCAGATCCCTGTGCAAGGTGGTCAGGGTGGCTGGAGGATATCTTCTACAGGGCATGGCTATAGGCAGTCCTTTGCCTCAGAAGATCCATTCTCAGCTCCTTAACCACAGGCTTGCAGGCACTGGGGAATTACTGACTTCTACTCTGGCTTCCCAGGATTATTTATGTATTTGGCTAGGTGTCTTCTCTCTTCTGGCTGGCTGCCCTGCCCTCTAGGTTTTTATTTGATGTTTCTCCTTGCTGCCTTCCTCCTGGCCTCATAACTCCTGCATTCCTGTCTCTGCCTCAATCCAGGGCAGAGGATGTGGCCCCTACTCAGCCCCTCTTCATTTACAAGGCTCCCCAGGAAAGTCATGCTCTACCTCTCGACCCTTCCACAGCGTTCAGCCCACCTCACTTAAAACATCCCCTCTATCATTCAGACTGTCTCTGAAAACAAATTCAAACGCCCAATCCAGGGCAAAACAGGCTGCTGCAGCCTAACAAGGGGTGAGGACTAAAGCACAGCATTTCTCAGCTGTGAAGAGCTCCACAACCAATATTGGGCACCGGGTAGATTGTCTTTTGAATATAAATGTTTAATTTTAAATATCTCTCCCCAGGCACCTAATCTGCTTGTGAAACCTCCTCAGGAAGCAATAAGGTGCCTTTCTGGATCACACCAGGGCTGTCAGATGAGAACCATGCTACATTCAGAAACACAGCAGTCAGCTCACCCTGCTCCCACTGCCAAAGCTGTGGTCCAAAACCCATTGCCAGCTGGAGTGTGGTGCCATAAAACACTTGGCACGAGTGCTGCATGATCCTTGAAGACACTGGTTCTTGGCAGGAAAGAAGCTCTTGCCTCCTTAGAAATTGCCCCAAGGGATAGATTTTCTTTACTCACCTCTTCTGGTTTTTTTTTTTTTTTTTTTGGTTCTCCTCACTGCATCTTTCAGTAGATTTTGTAGGTGGAATCTAAGGGTTTCAACACTTATAAGGTAGCATGAAGGTGTTGATAAAAAAAAATAGTTGCCCTCTCTAACAATAATATAGTCCAAGCTCCATTATGTTTCATTTATTATTTTGTAAATAATTTCATTAAATTAACTGTTCTTCAAAACCTGCCATATATAATGTGTCTTTTTCCTACAGAGGCTATACTTCTTTTGCTTCACATAAGCAGTTCCACCTTTTCTTAATCTTTTTTGTAATTGTTGAGAAGGAGGAAAAGTGAGTAAGAAATATGACATACGGTCAAATAGGAAATTAAATTCCATTCAGGTGTAAGCAGAGTTGAGGAAGAGATGATAGATGCCCCTTTCTCAGTCCTTACTCACAGTAATGTGAATATCTGGGAAAATACACCCAAATACTGTGATATTCCCTGGTCTGCAGTTGTTTTCCTAATAGATGTGGAAAATGTGTTAGATGGTTCTTGGAAGATCCAAATGATGACATTAGAAAAAACAAAAAGCTGCAGTTAAATAATATCTTAGCACTGCAGCTGTGGAGTGGACTTGAAAAGCTATACTGGCTTCTTCTTGTTCAAAACAGGGCATTCTAGCAAGAAGAAGACCAAAAAGCTATTTTTATGCTCAGAGTTGGTTAAAGCAAGTTTCCTAGGCTGGTGTGCCTATAAATGATATGAGACAAGTTTGTTCAGTAACATCAGCTTCCATACTGTGTTTGGAAAAAGTAAATAGCTTTTCCCTTAGCTTTAAAATAGAAGTTCAGGCTATTTTTTTAGAGGGAAAGGAACCTATCTCTCATAGTACTACCCATGACAACTGCCAGGTGATGTCTGTCATGGAAACAAATACTCTTTATCCTTCCTGATTTTTGGTCTGCTTCTGGCTCCTGCTGCTGTTCTGCTCTCCATCAGAGAGAGTCTCCATCAGAGAATCTCCTTTTCTCAGGCAGACTGGGAGTCAGGATTTAGTCTTGTTTAGGGGTGAGGAAAATGTGGAGCAATTTTAATTTCAGATCCATCCCAAAACCAAAACCATCCCAGAAGTTTAGTTTAGATTTAGGGTTTACACACAGCCCTGCTGAGCATTTATTAGTCCTGACAATGACTTTCTTAGAAAATAAGGATTACAGAGAGAAAATGGAGCTTAATTACACTTTAAAACAGCAACATTGCAGCCCAACTCCACAGCTGGAGTACAATAGGGAAAATTAATTAATTCCTCACAACTGGCCTGAAGTTGCTGTCCTGAAGTCCCTAAAAGGAGAAGAATACAGAGTAGCCATCCTTGTGAGTTGAAAGAGATGGCAAAGTCCCTCCTAGCTTGTCTTGGTCTGTGTAACTGGTGCAGAGTTTCAGATTAACAGAACTGATCTGTAGAGACAATGTTAACTGGATATACATACCTATCAGCCACTGTTATAAGGTAGCGTCATTATTGGTTTGTTAAGTCTTAGTTGGGTTTTTTCCCCCCTGAACCATAATTCATTTAATTTGCTGTATATGGAACAGTCTGTTTATTGTCCTGAAATTATTTATGCCACTGTGAAAAGTAATAGACTTTTTGTCTGAACTCAGTCTCTGGATGGCTGAAAATATACCTGAAAAATGCCAGGGTTGCAGTGGCGTTGCACTGTTTATTCAATGTTATGCACATCTTGCCTACCAAGATCAGAGTAGTTTCATGTGAATTTTTGGTAATGTGGTAACATCTTTTCTGTCTAGTTTATGTTTCAGCAAAGAATTAAACAGGATATGAATTTACAAGCAGCTCAGAAAAGAGATTGAAATGCTGGAACGAGTTTGTAACTGTCCTTGATACGATGTCTTTTGAGATGGATATAGATCATGTAAAGCTCACTACAATAATTCTTGAGGTTGGCTGACTCTTGAATGCTTAATCTTTTGACCTTTATGATGTATTAATGTTTTCAACATATTTATCTAAACTTTTATGGAGAAGGCATCTCAAATTATGTGTGGAGGGGGAAAAAAGGAAAGGAAAGAAATCTGGAACCAATAAACTTGTGGAGCTTGTAAATTCTTTCTTTCCAAGTTATTCATTCTAAAGAGGGTACAGGCTCTGCCTCTTAGAAACAAAAATGCAGACAGAGGAATGGGACACTTAATGAGCATAATATATCTGGAGGCTTCAGACTGAGGACAACCTATGTTGAAGTATCTGTCTTTCCAGTCAAATCTCTTAAATTTCTTTCCTAAAATTAAAGGTTCCTACTACAATACAGTCAAAATTGGTTGAAAATTAATCAAAACCTGACTGGAGGACACTGGTCTTCAGGGCAGGTTTTGTCCACATTAACTTTGCTGTGACTCTCATAGTTTGGGAGGTTTAGTCTATGTGGAAACCATTTTTTTCTGTTTTCTTTTTTTTTTTTAACCATCACCACTTCAAAAGTGGATGAAAGAACACTGTAAAAAAAAAGACTTAGGAAAATCATTTAGGGGCAAAAGCCACAGAGAGGAAATTCAAAGCCACAGAAATTTTTTTTAGGAAAACTGATCACGTGAAAACAGGAAAGGAGATGATTAAATTGAAAATATTTGGCAACCTTAAGTATAATAGACACCAGTAATCATTTGCTGGTGTGTTTACTGTATAAGCTGCACATGAACAGGATAAGTATATAGAATATGTCAGATTTCAGGTGTGAGCCAGGTTATGTGTTCATCGCCTTATGATTCCCAGAAATGTGTGTTTTCTCAACAATGTTCCCGAAAGCATGTGGAATATGGAGACTGTAATATTGATACTACAGGCCTTAAAACTTAAATATTCCATCAATAAAGCAGGTAAGCTGCTCTCCTGTTCATCATTTCATGTCCTATGAGAAGTGTCACACAGCCATGAGGCTCCAGACTTCATATTGTGGTCTCTCATTCAACTTCAAAGCCGCAGACTGAGAAGATAGCACTGCAATAAATCAGGGGATTGTATTATTTGTCACTTCTATCAAAGGTTGACAATTGTTCTCCATGAATTGGGCATCTGGATTATCTGCAGTTCTTACCCCTTAAAGCACAGCAAGAAAGGCAATCTGTGTCCCTGAGTGCTGCTTTTACTCTCTGCTCATACTCCTGAGTGTAGCTACAGCTGGTTCTGTAGCAGGGTAGCATTTCATTCATTTGAAAATAAATTTCTATAAATTAAAATGGATTTTGTTGGCCTTAAAGACAGCCAAATTTAAGATAACAGGAAGGAAATACTGAAAATCCTTACAAATGTTGGGAGGAAAAAAATGTTCAAACATATTCCCAAGGAAATTATACCCTTGAGGTTAACTGTAGCATTGAAAGCTGAAGATTTAACCCAAATCCATGGGTCCAGTGCCTTCACAGGGATAATCTGCTGATGTCAGAGGAGAAAGACTCTATTAATTCATTAGAGGGGATCTCCATCTTCTAAGCAACTGATCATTTCCTGAGAGATGACTGAGTGCCTCTCCATCACAGACGGTTTTGGGTTTCCAGAGGGAAACCCCACATCAGCATAACAGGCTGATGGCACTACCTGCTTGGGAACCCTGACTCTGCTCCTAAAGCCTCACAATTTTTCCATCAACTGTCACAACACAGCAATTTATGTGGGGTCAGAACACTGAAATGTTGAGAGGGGAGTAGTGCTCATTATATCCTGCTGGTCAGTGGACACCCAAACCAGGTCATCCATGAAGTCCCTGGGAAGTGGACAGGGAACATACCGAGCTCTGGCTACCAGCAGGACACAGCCAGATACTGCCTCTATCTCCTTGTCAAGAAAATGTTTAATGCTTTTCCAATTACAATTTCAGGTAAAATTTAATCAAGGACAAAAGGATCTAGTCACAGTGTCACTGGAAACACAGATGTTTAGGTCCCTTTTAAGCCCCATGACCAGGTGATACCATCTGTGATGGGAACAGACAGGTTCCCCTTGCATCAAGAGCTCTTTAGAGTCCCCTACAATTTGAGTCGTAAGCCTGAGTCTCTGTATCTTTGCAGAAAAGAAAAGAAAGACAGATCACAGGGATGTTGAACTGCAAAGAGAGCACCAAGCTGTTTTGTGTGGAAGGGCCAAACCCCTGCCTGGCACTGGGACAGGGGTGTGCTTCAGATCTCCCGGCCTGTGCTTGTCACAGTGCTGAAGGGCACTAAGCACAGAGGGCTGGGACTTGGTAACCCCCATGCTCCTCCTCCCCAGGGCAGCACTTCATTTCAGCCCACAGGGAAAGCCCTTTTGGATCATGCAAGCCAATTTACTAATGAGAACATTCTGGCCCTAATGAGGAATGGGCTAATGCAGGAGGACATACTGAATATCATCACATACTGTCAAATCCATTGTCATAAACTTCCAACTGCAGTTATCTGTTCCTGTCAGACCAAACCAGCCTGAGCTCACAGACCAACCCACTGATTGCAGACACAGTGCTGTAAGAGTTTGGTTGGTTTTCTCTGAAACCAGCTTCCACATCCCCTTGTATGTCCTCAAAAACCAACTCGTTCTAGATGTCGGTTATGAGGTGGACTATGAGCACAAACTGCTTTCAATATCCATCACCAGCTTTCCACATGGAACTTTAACTCTCAAATTGTATGTTGGCAGTTGCAGTCAATAATGACTACAGAATTTTCTATTACATTAACTGTAGCAAACTGAAATATAGTACCTCTAAAAATACAGAAAATATCCTGAGTGTTATTGAAATAAAGTATTTGCGTGTTATTAAAATAAAGTATTTGCGAATGGAGCCCAGCAATTCTCCTCTAATTACTTTAAATTTCAGTATATAGAAACTATGTCGAGTGACTAGCCCATTTATTTGCATCCTGAAAAGCTCATGTTCTAGGCATGTGTTTATATGCTAACAGCTTCAAGCATATGCTTTTTACTTTTCCCAAATAGACAGATGATTTCTTTTTCTAGAGGCTCCTAATAGGTTTTCTGCTCATATGCTGCAGTTAGCACACATTTTTTCTTATTTATAGTTTTATGGGAATGTACTGTTCTTGGAAGATGTCAGATTGACAGTCCTGCATGATACTCCAACCTGCCCTGCTATTTTCCTTAATCCTGACCTGATGAAATCACCTCCCGGGGAGAGAAAGATGGTCACTCTTCATCCCCTGCTGGTGCCTGGCTTCTTCACTGAAGACTGCTCACAAAACTAGCAAGTAAGACCACTTCTCAGGGTATGCAGTGTGCTTTGGGCATCTACATGGAAGAACTGGTTGAAGAATTTTTTGTTTGCTAATCTGTTAATTCTATAGATGCAGAAGCCTAAAATTCAGTTTTCTTTAGCACACTAGGAATTAGGATATGTCTCAAAGAATAATTTTGCACAGAGTTTTAAAAAGTTTAGTATTTTATATAGATTTTAAAGTAGAGTAGCAATGTTCTTGTTTTATAGAAATATTTCCATTTCACTAACACCTATCCTGAAAAGAAAAAAAAGTTGATTGTCTACTTATTTATTAAATTTCAAGTCCCTTTCACAATGATCACAATCAAACATTCAATCATGCTAGATTTAAAACCATCAGGGGTCTTTTTTTTTGTAGAAGGAAAACTGCCTCACTGACATTTGTAAAACCAAACCACAGCTTGGGGCTAGAATTTGATGGGGTGAGTATTCATAAAATCCAACTGTAAGAAGAGGCAGAAATACCTTCTGGAAATAAATAGTAATTGAGTGTTCTGTTCTTTACTAGATTTTTAAAACTCAGTCCCTGAGACAGTGTGGCCCTTGCCTTGGCAGCAGTTCAAATCAGCTGAAATAAACCTGGAGGTTTCATTTTGTCTGGCTTGCCCAAGAGACAACTCTGATCCGTATGGAAACTGAATATAAAGCATGTAGGCATGCAGTGACAAAAGGTGCCTACGGGCAGCAAAGGGCAAGAAACCAGGATGGGTCAGCTGAGTAAACATCAAAGACTCTCAAATAACCAACAGAAAAGTAAATATTCTCAAGCAAATGGGATATACCCATAACACCATTGAGATTTCATAAAAAACATTCTTTGAAAACAGTTCTGCTGGGGTGTTTCTATTTGTCTTTCCCATTCTAGAATATTGAATTAAAATGGTCTGTTTGCTCTTAAAGTTCCTAAGTTCTTGCTACTCAATCCCCACTGCAGCCTCTTGACACCTCAATTATCTCTTCAGCAACTCCTGATAGTACTACAGATGATGGCATTGCCCATCTGGATATTTCTGATACACCCCACCATGATACTTGCTTAGCAAAATACATGCAGAGGATAAAAGGTATTTATCTATAAAAGGACTGTGCAAGGTCTAGGAATTATTTAAAATCCACTTAAACCCCATGAAGGTAAGAAGTCATGCATTTAGGGATTATTGTTTGAGAGTATTAAAGGAACATATTTTAAAGACAAAAATCCCTTCGTGATTTCTTATTGCTTCATCTCCTGCAGAAATTAAGATGAAGGATTAACATACCCATTAATTTCAGTGCTCAGGCCCCTAACTTGGGCTAACCTGAGAACTTCTGCTGTTACATTCTCTGACATAGCTTCTGCTGTTCTTTGATAATAGCAGAACTGGTATGAGCTGTGTGTGATGTAATTATTGTTTATTAAAACCCAACCATTGGCTGGGGGAGTTTTGTATGTCAGTGTCATTCTGCCTTAGGTGGTGATGTCTCTAGTGTGCTGCACATGGGAGCTGATCATTTTGGCTGCATGAGGAACCTCCCCAACAGCTGAGGTACTCTCTGAATATCTGGCATGAGTGGTGGGATGAATGAGAGATGCTGGAGGCTCAGTCTCCTTTCACAGCTGTAGCAGGAGGGAGTTGCCAAAAGCTCATGTGATTTCAGGCTAAGGTATAGCAACTTTCTGGAAGCACAGTGGGGCAATAAAAGATGTGCTAAATATACAAGTCCATGGAAGGCAAATAAAACATATGAGATTTCTTTTGGCTGGTAGTGGTGGTTCGTTGGTTTTGCTTGGGAAGCAAGAATCTGACCCTGGTTCTTGCTGGTTTTTTGCACCTCCATGTGTGACTTCTGCTTGTTATTCTCTTTTCTGGAAAAAAAAACACAGCCACTGTATAGACAAAGGAAATGAGAGGGAGTTTCTGGTGTAACTGTTGCAATACTAGGTTGCCATTACATTTTAGATTATCTTTTGTGTAGTGGAGCATCTTTTTCCCATCTTATTCGTGTCTCCAAGCAGGTGTGGGTTTCCATGGGTGTTTCAGGGCTAGCAAGGCAGGAGCCTGAGATGCTACAGCATCTGCTGAGCTGGCAGTGGAGGAGCCCCACACACTGTGTGGGATGAGCCCACGTGGGTACCCTTAGAAAGCATTGAAAGTGTAAGATAAAGGTCATTAACATGAAAGGGCTCGTGAATGTGGATGTACCCCACCAAAATAAGAACTAGTGTAGCAAAGACTGCTGCTTCCCTTCTCCCGCTGCTTCAGAGGCATGCTATCAATGCTCTAGTTCCCGATGGTCTAGTTTCTGGTACCGGGCTCCAGGCACCGCCACGGCCTCTCAGCCTGAGCTGCCCGGCAGTGGGGCTGAGCCCCGACAGCCGCCACCACATCCACACCGCATTCGGCGCCCTGTGTGCAAACCCCACACACAGACACACAGACACACAGACACACAGACACACAGACACACAGACACCCCCCACACACAGTCACGCGCAGACACACAGACACCCCCCCACACACACACAGGCACACAGGCACACAGACACACACACCCTCACACACATCCCAAGGCAGGGGACGCCTCGCCGGCCCCGCAGAGCCCGCCCCGGACCTCCCGATGTTTCTTGCCCGCTGCTTCTCCCGAAGGCGCGTACGGGACCCCGCCCGGCGGTGCGGGCAGAACCAGGCGCTCCCAGAAGCTCCCAGCACCTGGGGCGCTGCCAGAAACCGGGAGGGAGCCGCAGCCCTGTTTGTTCACGTCCCTCCTGCTGCAAGAGCTGGAGGGGGCGAGGGGCCGGGATTCCCTGTGGGAGGTTGCTCGGAGGCTCGGGAGCCTGGCAGGCGCCTTGCACAAAGTGGTGGTGGCACAGAGTGTGCCTGTACCTCCCGAGGGCTGGCGCTGGGGCATTCCTCGAGGAATTCCCCCCTCGTTTCCCATGTCGCCCCGGAGGCGGGGACAGCCTCCCTAAAAGCCTAAAAGTGCCTTACATGCCTAGCGCGGCGGATGCCTAAAGGTCGCCACGAAGTGCCGAAATGCCAAGATGACGGGCACGGGGGAACGCGACCCGGAGCCCCTCCGGTGCACCGGAGCGGACTGAGGGACCCATCACTCGGTGGCCCCGCGGGTGGCAGGCCAGCGTTTCTCCCGGCAGTGAAATTCAGGGCAGCAGGATGCGCGGCCCCAGCGGGGAGCAGGCATCCCGCTGTTACCGCCGCGGGAGAGAGGGAGCCGGGCGCTGTAGAGCCTGGGCTCTCTGGGGGAGCTGCTCCCGTGCCTGGGGGACTGCGTCTCGCTGGGCTCGGGCATCGAACCCTGGAAGCGCCAGGAAGCACATCTCCTTTGTATTCTTTCGAGGGGAGCCGCTTTCGGTGCTTCCCCGGGGAGGACAAACCGGCCAAAAAAAAAATAAAATTAAACTCCTCATGGCGTTGAAAAATTGCGTTCATTGGGTTTGGGGACAAAAGCTGTCTCTGATTTTTACGTTTATTCCCCTAATGCCGCGGAAACATTAACCTTTCCAGAGGGCAGAGCACCCCGGAGGACTTGCGAGCCAAATCCCCTCAGCCGCGAGAGCACCTCCTGAACCCGGCTTCCCCCGGCCTCAGTCGATGCTTTTAATTAAACGCAACTGCCCCTTTTTGTTAAATCCCCGCCGAGAAGGGTTAGGTTCCTACTTCTGGGAAGACAGACGACGTGTGCTGGCCGCTGAGCATCGGACTCTCCGACCAGGGCGGGGCGGTCGCTAAGCGCACCCCTGCCAGCTCTGTATGCACGGAGCACCTTCACAGGGAGAGACGGGGGACTGTTGCGCCAGTTTGTCACAAATCCATTAAAGGAAAGGTTCAGGGGGCAGGATCTGGACCCCTCTCCGGAACCAGCAGTCCGCCTGCTGTAGACACCCCAAACACCTCGGGGCACCGGCGCGGCTGCTGTGCAGGAGGCGCGGAGAGGAGCGCAGGGGCCGGTCCCCGACGGGAGAGCGGGGGAGGCGCTCACGGGGCCGGACTGTGTGGGGCCAGGTGGGCCGGGCACGTCCCGTCAGGGCCGCAGCCACATCGCCCTCTGAGCTGGGGGCGCGGCTGGAGGGGGAACCCTGCGGGAGGAACCACGCTAGGAAACGTCCCCGCGAGACTCCGGCAGCCTCCGCGGGCGGAACGGGCCATCCGTAGATACCTGTGCTGTCTTTGCCAAGTCCCAGAACTTCATTTAGGAGCTGGAAACAAGAAACTCGCCTTCTTCTCTTTTTTTTTTGGTTTTTTTTTTTTTTTTTTTTTTTTTTTGGAGGGAGGTGGGTGGGAGGGTGGGGAGGAGGCTTGGTGGCCGCAGCCACCCGCCTTAGCAGGTGTCGCTTGTGCCAGCCGGGAGAGCCTCCGCGCCCCGCTGCCGCCCGTCCCGGCGCTGCCGCCCCGCGGTGCGCGCAGCGAGCGCGCAGGTAGCGGCCGGGGAGCGGCGGCGGGAGCGCGGCTCGGAGAGCGCTGGGAAGGCGCGGACAGCGGGAATGGCGAGGCCCAGGACAGGCAGCAGCCGTGCCCGCGGTACGGGAGCGCTTCCAGCGGGGAGAGCCCCTGCCGCTCCGCTTTGCTGTGGGGCGCACGTCGGGCCCACAGAGAGCCCTCGGCCCCGGGAGCCACGGCGGCGTGGCGGGGGATGTGCCGCGATCCCGCTTGGAAAGGGCTGGTCCTGCTCCCCTCGCTGCGCCGAGACAGCCCAGAGAGCGCTGCGGGCTCGGCGCTTGCTTCGCTCAGCTCTTCGGAGCCGCTTGCACCGGGGATAATTTGGAGGAATGACAGGAGAAGTTGTTTTATCCGTTTCCTAAAGCGAATGATCCTTCTCTTTCCTTCTTATTTCTTTTTTTTTTTTTTTTTCCTTTTTAAATTTCTTTTTCTTTTTTTTCTTTTCCTTTTTTTCCCCCTTTTTTTAAATTCTTCTTCTCTAAAGTACGATATGAGTACCAGAGATAATTTAATGTGGGCAGGTTGTCCCGCTCCCCCCGCCTCACCCATCACTCCGGTGACGTGAGGAAAGACTGGCGAAGGAGCAGTAGGAAATTATGGGCAACGCCAATACCATCGAGTACGCTGAAAAAAAAAAAAAAAAAAAAAAAACCAAACAGAACAACAAAACCCATAAATAGGGGATGGAAGAAAAAGGACTTGCAGCAAAGCCCCCCTCTCAAGCCCCAGGGGAGGAGTAGGCAGTAGGTTACCGGAAGGAGCAGAGATTAAGTCTACCTTTACCATGCTCAAAATTAAGAAGCATCCTAGTGTCTGTGCTGCTGAACAGCAAGGAGGCTTTCAAAACGCCACTTTGCTGGGTAAAAATTACTCCGGGCACCTCTCCCGCAATTCCTCCCGCTCCGCGCACCCCGAAACCTGCCGAGGAGCACGAAATCTGCCTGGTCCTGCCGGGCACCTCCACGGAGCAGGCCTGCAGGTTTTCCTGTAATTCCGGGATTCCCTGTTGTAAGCTCTTAAACAGAGTATTGAAAACATTTTCCTTATGGTGCCTGTTCTTGCCTTGTAGCGCTGGTACTAAACAAATAAGAAAAGTGTGTTAAAGGGAGGCTACGGTTACAGCATCTTGGCCTAATATTCCCACATATAATTAAAACCATAGCCACAATAATGCATAAATAAATAACAGCAAACAGAAGGGACCGTTCCTGTTCCTGTCGAAAACAACTGTTTTGGCTCTGTCACTGTCTTATTTTATTGGAGCAGTCTACGCCGTTCCCTCCTAATTTTATTTTAATTTATTTTAGTGGGAAAGACAGCAGGGAAAGAAATGATGCATTTGTTTTTTTTTCTTTAAAGTCCATGTTTAGTTTTAATTTTCCTGTATTTTAAAATAAACACGTTGGCTGCAGAGTGTTTGATCTTTGCAAGAAGGAAGCCTATATTGTAAAGGAATGTGCAGCAGTTTGGTATGAAAATGGGGTTGTGACTCACAGCTGCAGGCAGAAAAAAAAGGTGTTGTGGTGTCAGCCAGAGGTGTTCAGTCTAATAACTCAAGCTGTAAACTGTATCCTCTAAAATTACTTACGTAGTAAATCACTCCGGAGTTAAAAAATAGACTGGAAAGTGTAAGGGAGGGGGGAAAATCTTTTAGAAGTTCCCTTCATGAAAATTATTAGTAATGATGGGAATTAAGAGTTTAATATCTCCCTTATTTTCTTAAATGTGAGGCTGATATAGTTAATTGCCACTGTATAGCCGATGGTGCTTACTCTCCCTCGTTCTCGAAGCAGCAGAAACTTGAAACGCGTGTTTGGGGGTATCTGTTTCATTGACTGCTTTACACGGTTTACAGATAATTGTGACCATCTCGAAGAGGAAAAAAAATTAAAGAGACAGTCAGGGCAGTGCAAGATCTTAACAATTTTGTATCGCAGCGAAAACCCTCGGAACAGAGCCCACTCCCTCTGCACAGCCGAGGGGAAACATGCCTCTCTCCCCGAGACACGGCGTGTTTCCATCTCTTTGCCTCCCGTAGGTGTATTAGTCTGGTAACACTTGGGAAACTGGGGAGGCTTTGAAAGGAGAGCTCTCTTCCAGCGTAAGTGCTGGGTTTGCAGCATTCCAATCCGGGAGAGCAGGGGGAAAAAAATTAACCCTCAACTCCGGTGTCATCTGCAGCGTTTTGCTGCAAAGGAATGGAGCGAGTAACGAGGCAGGAATCCGAAAGGAGCATCCCAAGTCGAGATGTTGCCTTTCAGAGGAGCTTTCCCCGTTTCCAGGAGAGGTTTCCTTCCCTGGAAAGGAGATGTTGGCCGTGACTTTCGCGTGGTTGCACCTCGGCTGATAGGAAAAATAACTTGGTGGGAAGATTTCCATCAAGAGACACACTGAGAGATGAGGGGGAAAAAATTAAAACAAGCAAAATAAGATAAAATAAGAAAAAATAAAATAATTTTTAAAAAAAAAACTGGGAGAAATGCCCTACAGATATCAGCAAATGTTTACGGTGGAAATAAGAAGTCAACAACAATTAAAATCTGGAAGCCACGTTCATTAGTATTCAGCACATACGATCTATCTTTTATGTTTATCTTTCTCCGCGGATCAATATTGTAGCAGCATGTGCCGGGAACAAGCAGAAATCTGGCCACTGCATGTGGCTGACCTTTCCCTCTCTCCCTACAGGTCAGATCGTCTTCATCAAAACAGGTCAGACCGTCTTCATAACTATCATCACCTTATGCGGCCACAGCCACGGCTCTCATTAAAACCGGTATTTAATCTAGGCGCTGTGGCTAAGAATCAAAGGAGAAGGGGTGTTTGCCCACACAGAGGAATTAGCAGTCTAGAAAGAAGAAGAAGGGGGGAAAAGTTGGAATGAAAATTGCTCTTTTTTTTTTTTTTTTTTTTCTTTTTTTTTTTTCTTTTCTATTTTCTTTTTTCTTTTTTTTTTCCCCCACCGCAAACTGCTGCACACCGAGGTCCGGCCCGAACCCGCGCACACCGCGCAGTCAGCCCCGGTCTCCTGGGGGGCTCCGCGCCAGGAGCGCGGCTGGGGCCAAGCGCCGTCGCTGCTGCCCCCGGGACGCGCCGCCCGCGGCCACCCACGGGCAAGGGCACGGAGCTGCGGCGGGGCCCCCGGGGCGCTGTGCCGAGCCCCCAGCCGGCGGAGCCCCGGACAGGTGTCGGGGAGATCCCGTCCCGTCCCGTCCCATCCCGCGGCGGCAAGCCCTGCCCGCCTGGGGCTGGCTCACGCCGGGAGCCCCCCGCGGACCCACGGCCGCCCCCAGCCCCCTGCGAGGCGCGATGCCGCGCGTGTAAAACACCCGCTCCGTCACTTACTGGCGCTTGAGTTACTCCCCACCCCCCTCCCCTGCTTTAGTTGCCGATTATTTTCTTTTTAACACCAAAAGAGCGTCCTTCCCCCTCCGGAACGCTGCAGCTGATCCCGCGCGTGGGGCTCCGGCTGGAGGAGTCCCCGCTCCGCTCCGGGTCCCGCCGCTCCTCCCTGCCGGATCCCCCGCTCCTCGCTGGAAAGCGCTTGGCACCACGGGCGAGGGACGCGGGGGAACCTGCTCGTGTTTCCCGCGCTGCGAGGAAGTGGGATCCGCGCTCCGTTTGGTGCCGCGCTTCCTTTCCTCGGGACAGCAGCTAGGCAGCCACTTTGAAGTGTTTATTAAAGACATGAAACCTCTAGCGAAGGTCTTCCCTCACCCGGTCTTCTTATCCTTCTCCTTCTTCTTCTCTTTTCTTTTATTTTCTTCTTTTCTCTCTCCCAAAAGTATTAATGACAGAGAAACCGTCCAGAAAATAAATTTTTAAAAGAAAAAAGAAAAGAAAAGAAAAGAAAAGAAAAGAAAAGAAAAGAAAAGAAAAGAAAAGAAAAGAAAAGAAAAGAAAAGAAAAGAAAAGAAAAGAAAAGAAAGAAAGAAAGAAAGAAAGAAAGAAAGAAAGAAAGAAAGAAAGAAAGAAAGAAAGAAAGAAAGAAAGAAAGAAAGAAAGAAAGAAAGAAAGAAAGAAAGAAAGAAAGAAAGAAAGAAAGAAAGAAAGAAAGAAAGAAATGTGAGGAAACTCCAAGCACTGGGGAAGGCTTGCACTTTGGGACAGAGGGGGGCACCGTGCCCTGCAGGGTGGGACAATAGTTCTTGCTTTCTCTGCTGCTAATATGCAGCTCCATCCCTGGTCGTCTGGCTCAGGGAAAAGAGGGAAAAACCAAAAACAATAGGGGGGGGGGAAATCTAAAACCTAAGAGGAATTAAAAAAAAAAGGAGTAGGGGAAAAAAGAGGAAGAAAAAAAAAAGGGTCCCAAGAAATTAAGAAACACCAAAAAAAAAAAAAAAAAAAAAAAGAAGAAGAAGAAAAACCAAAAAAAAAAACCCCAACCCTCACAACCATGCGTGAAGATGACAAATTGAAAAATATACATACCTCGCTGTGCCCGGGAAGGCACAGTTTAGCGTGCACTTGTGGCTGGGGAGAGGTTTGGGGGAGCCTGCTATGTCTTCATAGCGGGCAGGAAATGTGTACGAGTTTCTGAAAACAAAGGGGAAACTTAAAAGGCTGATACGGGTTTGGGGAGGTCTGGCCGGAGCCAAAAGGAGCGGCTGCAGCCCGGGCTGCTGCCCCCGGCACCGGCGGCGGGGCTTGGCCGTGCGGGGCAGCCCTTGCCCGCTGCGGAGCCCCGCCGGCACCGGCACCGGCAGCGCCAGCGGCACCGCCAGGCTCGGCCGCCGCTCCACTCTCGGGTTCGGGCGAGAGCTCCTGCATTTTATCCTGTTTCGGTGTGGGCTGCTGTCACGTCTGTTGGTTTGTCGGGAGGTTGGTTTACCTTTGGGTTTGGGCTCGGGTGTTTTTTTCTGCCGCCACCGGCTGGAGCCCAAAGGCACCAGAGCAGCCCGGCCAGGTGGAGCGGAGCGGGGGCAGGTGGCGGCAGAACCCTGAGCTGCCCTTCGGTTGTGGGTGCGGGGAGCAAAGCACAGCCTGTTGTATGGACGGACCCCCAAATTTTTTGGCTTGAGAAGAGAGAGTAATTCCCAGGGAAATCAACCCGCCTTTTCAGGGGGTCCGCAGGAAGGGTTAGGAGAGGATTTCATTATGATTAATAACGATAAAAATTAAAGCCACCCCTCCATGCTGCTTTTCACGGTATAAAGAAGGAATCACACCACGGCAGGACAGCCGGCCAAGTGGGGCTGCTGCCACAGCTGGGCACGGGATGCCGGCAGCGGGGCAGAGCCGTGCTCCCGCTGCTCACCGACGGCGGGGCCGTGCGGCCGAGGCGCGCCGGGAGCCGTCGGGGCAGAGCCGTCGGGGAGTGCGGGCACCGGCCGCGACACCCGCTCGCTGCGGGCATGAGGGCACCGCGGAATGCCGGGGCAGGCTCGGGACTGCTGGGGAAGCCTCAGGCCTCCTTCCAGATTGGTTCCCAAGCTGTGTGCAGGGCCAGGGCAGGGAGATTTGGCAAGTGCAGGTTCAGCGTAGGAGACAAAGCTGGGGAGAGGGAGGGGTTTGGGGTTGACGGTGTCGAGGTGGACAAAGGACAAGGGCGAAGAGGAGGACTTCGGGGCCGTCGGGCCACCCTCGCACAAGGCTGTGAGAGGGATCTTGGATGCTCTAACCCCTAAAAAAGCCCCAACCCCTGAGCCTGATGACTTCCCGCTCTCCTTTGAGCGTGGCAGGGCCGGGCCAGGGTCAGGGCACGAGGGAGGCGGGTGGAGAGGGGCTGCGGGAGGGATGCGCCAAGGCCAGGGTCAAGTTCAAGGCCAGCCTGCGTAGGACAGGGAAGGAGGGAGAGCTTACTCACTGGCACAGCCGCCACGGCCACATCCCTGGGCCTGCCGGAGCACAGGCATCCCTGCCGGAGGGGCTGGGGCTGTCCTTGCTGCCGCACGACCTGCGCTTCGGCCAGAGGGAGGCCGCCTAGCCCCCTCAAGGATCATCCCTGGGCTCCCCCGAAGACAGAGAGGCTCCGAGGGCAGGGAGAAGGGGAGGCCGGCTGCCGAGCGCTTCTCTCCGGCCGGAGATGAGCCCGCCGGGGCGGGGGACGTCAGAGAGGGGTTGGTGGCCCTTGGGCAGGGCTGCTCGTCCGTCCCTGGGCCCGGGAGGGGATTTGGGCAGGCGGTGGCTGGCAGGGACTGCCTCTAAAGAGGGACCCCCGTATGGTTTTTCAGCTGTGGGAAGGCCGGCAGGACAAGGAGGGATCCTCTGAGCTGCATTTCCCACGGATGTCTCCAAGGGGCAGGCGGCATATGCCAATGATTTTAATAAAAAAAAATTTTTACGTAATATTATTACCGAACATAAATTAGGTTTTAATAGCAGTTTGATTTCCCGGGGAGCTGCCGGGTGCGCGGGGATGGCCGCTCTGAGAGGAGCACGGCCGCCGAGGAAGCTCCGGATCCGCTCCACATCTAAACTTCCTTGTCAGCGGAGGGGCAGGGGGAGGGGGTGTCTTTCCCTCCCTCCTCCCCTTCCCCTGGTAACCCTCATCTCGCCCCAGGAGTGAGCAGGGCCCGCGTACCCTCACCTCCTGGCCTAACTCCCTCACACCGGCCGGAGACAGCTCTATTGATATTTGAACACACTGCACAAAGCCCGAAAACCCAAAGCGGCGGCTGGCCCGGGGGGTGCGAGGGCTGGGCCCGGCCGGTGTGAGGAGCAGAGGCTCTCCCGGGCTGCCCAAGCCGCCGCTGAGGGCAGCGCAGCCACCGCAGGGCGCTCGGAGCCCGGTCACAGCGCTGCCGCTTCGCAGGGCGCATTTCGGTGCCTTGACAAGGCCGAACTTTTGCCACGATTTCCCTGCCGCTGTGACACTCTCCCTGTGTGTCCCGGTGCCCGGAGAGCCTCTGTCCGCCTGCCCTGCGCGGGCGGCTCCGCCGGCCGGGCCCCGACGTCGCGCTTGGAGCCAAACGCCGGGCCAGCATCCCGAGAAAGCCATCGGCCGGCCGCTCGCCGTCCCTCTCCGAACACATCTGACAACCCAAACCGCTCTCTGGGCTAAAATACAATAAAATAAATAAAATATAATTTTTTAAAAAGAGAGAGAAAAAGAGAGAAAAAATTCGAGGGGGAAATGTGATCTCTCGGTCATCACAACTTCCTTCTCTCCGGGCTGTACGGAGGCTGCCAAAAAGATGACAACACGGGAGGCAAGGACCATCTGTGACTCAAAGAGCCGAGCTCAGAGCCTTGTCACTGTCCCTCCACCTCGTCCCGAAAGGCCCTTGTTTCTCTGGGGCAATGATCCCCCAGCCAGACACGCACCGGGGAGAGAGGGGCGAGCCCGAGGAAGGCAAGAGCCGGAGGAATATGTGCCCTCGCCGGGTAAATATCTTACTAAAGGAGATCTTGACTTGAGAGTCATTTGGAGAATATGCATATCCTCCCTCACCCTTTTCTTTCAGCTCAGAAGCTTCCCAAAGTTTTTGGGGCTTTCGTGACCTTTTTTTTCTTTTTTCTTTTTTTCCCCTTTTATTCCTTCTGGACGGGAGAGCCCAGCTGGAAGGAATCCTCCTCTTCCAGTAACCAGCTGAAGTTTTAAAAGCATTTGTTTTGCAGTCGCCGCTCAGCCCATCACATACCTTACAGCAGGTTTTAGAGAGCCTTTGGCATAAAAAGGAAACAGCTCGTGCAGTTTCAACACGTTTTATTATATTTCTGTATGCATTACTCTCAAAACATATCACAAGAAATGATGAAACCACTTAAACCTTCAAATAAAAAATCTGAAACAGTTTATGCTCACAATTGTACATATTTATAGTTAAGAAACATTCTTTATAAATACTGTTTCCTCTGTAGCAAGTTAATACCATAATTTAATTACAAATGGATAAATATGGTAACAGGTATTTACAGGAGGAAGGGCGTTATTACGGAAAAGCTAACGGCACGACGTTTATTTTTCCTCACAATCTTCTGAACAGGAACTAACAAATTGAACTTGCAAAAGCACTAAAACATCACATGTAAACCCAGCTAACAGAAAAATACATTCACAAGCGTTGATGTTCGTGTGTGTCTGTGAGTAACAGAATGGAGACTTTGGCACGGTATTTCTTCCCCAGTCTATCGTTGAAATGCAGTTTACAATCAAGTTGCTTCTTAAAAAGGAACACAATATTCAAGATATCACAATTACAAAAGAAACCAATTTTTTTTCTTCCACGTTACTTTTTTTTTTTTAAAGGGATGAACTAAAAAAAGGAGGAGAGAAGGAAGTGGGGAGGGAGAGCGGGAGAAAAGAAAACAAGTCCATCACTTTCTCGGGGAGGGAGAAAGAGGGGGAAAAAAGAAAGATTAAAAAAAAAAAAAAGAAGAAGAAGAAGAAGAAAGGGACCAATCCGCGGTTTACAAACGGGACGAGCTTCTATACACCGACAATCCAGGAAAACCTCGTTCCACACCTCGCCGGAGGAAGGAGAGGGCCGCTATATACACAGTTCGTGGGACGGGAGGGCGCTGGCTGCTCCGGGCAGGGGAGGCGCGGGGACCAGAGGAGTTTGAGTCTCTGATCTTTTGTCTGAAGACTCCGGAGGGAGAGTTTCTTTCCGCCGGCTTGGGAAGCTTTTAGCTGGGTGATGTGTTGGTAGAGCATGGGGATGTTTTGCTCTCTCTCTCTCTCCCCTTTCCGTTCCTCCGTTGATTTACTCATTCTCTTATGTTTTTTCAGCACGTAGTTTTTGGATTTTTTTTGCTGGTTCAAATTGTTTTCAAAAAGAAAAAATCCAACCAGAAAAAAAGGGGGGAAAAAAAAGAAAAAAAGACGCGAAGGCGGGAGGGTGTGGGGAGATGAAGGCCCCCTGTCCCCATCCTGCTCGGCCGTCATTTCGCTGCCGGCGGGTGCGGCGGCATCTCCCGGCGCGTCTCCGGCGGGCTCGCTCGGTCCCTCCTGCCCGCCGCCACCGCCGCCGCCGCCGGGGCGGGGAGGGCGCGGCGGGGCCGTGCAGCGCAGTCCAGCGGGGCCCTACACGTACCACTCGTTGAAGTTGGAGGAAAGGCCGCTGTGGCCGCCGCCGCCGCCGCTGCCGCCGCCGCCCCGGTGCACGGCGGACACGGCCGCCGCCGCCGCCGCCGCCGCCGCCGCAGGGGAGAGGTTGTTGGTGCTCTGCGACTCGGCGCTAGGGGACACCAGCCCCGGGGGGGTGGAGGACTCGTAGCCGGAGCTGGCGGCCGGGGAGGATTCGGAGCCTTGCGGGGACGACTCGTGCACCTGGGGGGCAAAGGCAACACGGCCGGGTGGAGGGGGGATGGCGAGGCCGCGCCCGCCCCCCGGGCGCGCCCCCCCGCCGCCGGCCCGGCCCTCCGCCGCCCCCGGGCCCCGCGCCCGCCGCCCGCCGCCCCGTCGGGGCGCCCGGAGCGGGGCGGCCGCCCTCCCGCCTCCCGCCGCCGGCTGCGGGGCCGGGTACCTTCATGTGCTTCCGCAGGGAGCTGGGGTGCGTGTAGGACTTGTCGCACATCTTGCACAGGTAGGGCTTGTCCGAGGTGTGGACGTGCATGTGCTTCTTGCGGTCGCTGCTGTTGGCGAAGCGCCGGTCGCAGCCCTCGAACTCGCACTGGAAGGGCTTCTCCCCTGCAAGAGAGCGGCGCAGCAGCGGGGTGAGCGCGGCCGGCCCCGCGCAAACCCCGCACGGCCCCGCGCAGAGTTTTCCCGCCCTCGCCCTCCGCTCCCGGTCGCTTCGTGCGGCAGTTTCCCCAAGGAAGGGCCGGGCGGCTGCGTCCCGGTGCCCGCGGCGCCGGAGGGCCGCGTCGCTCACGCCTTGCCCTGAAGCGAGGCAACCCCCGTCCCCCAGCTGGTTTTCCTGCCAAAACCCCGGGGATGTCCCCGTCCCGGCATCTCGCCCGATTTTATTTCGGCCGGTGCCGACACACATAGCCAGCCCCGAAAGAGATTGAAGAAGAAAGACGATTAAAAAAAAAAAAAAAGAAGAAGAAGCAAGCATCACCGAGCCGTTTCGCCTCGCTACCAAATCCGCTATCCTGTTAAACTGGAAACCATTACCGACAGATTTAAGGCCGGGTATATTGTTTCGTGTATGGATATTCGAGATAAACGCACATCCGCAGGGAAAACTAAATGTCTGTAAAATACTTCATTTAATTTTCATAGGGATTCCTCTCTCCCGGCTGCCAGGACTCCAAATGCCGGAGAGTACTTTGGAGGTGAGAACTCCACATTCCCCCGCCTTTGGAGGGGAAGCATTTAACATTAGATTCCATTAGCACCTAAATTGTTTCTTAAAGACATCCGCTCAGACACAATGACTTCAGTGCGGGCATCTCATGCAAATACATTTCTCAAATTTTAAACCTTGTTAAAGCTCGTCTCGCACCTCGCATCGGGCTTAGCACTTGAGAAAACAATAGGCCTCGAGATTTTTAGCCTTTCTCCGGGTAAATATTTGGAGTGGAAGTCGCTAAAATATTTGGCCGTCTTTTATGAAATAGTCTGGCACGGTTTGAGCCGGCAGGAGTAGTAAATGAATAATAGATGAGGCGGGAGGATGCGTTTATTTTTGTTACCCTTCGGCTCAGGCGATTTTCCATCAGGAAAGCCCGAGCTCCCTCGACCCTCTTCCACCTGATTTGGGTGGAAGTTTCCGAACCTCAAATCCTCTGTTCCCTATTACATAATTTAATAAACTGCTGCAAAAACACCTTAAATCACATCGAGTGAGACTTTAAAAATATTTTTTTTAAATGAGAAAATTTTATTGCCTTGCTCACACCATTTAAATTTAATGGGAAACATTCCCAGAAAGGGACTTTTTGCCACTTCTAATGGGATTTAGGACTAACGATTGATTTTGCACGTATTTATATAGTTTCTCTGAGTATCCATAAATAAAAGTCATGCCCACAAGCGCTGAAGTTGTATGCAAATACGTTGCACAGAGCAAATGACTAAGGCGTTTCAGATGGATGGATGGATGGATGGACGGACGGATGTCTTCCCCTATTTTAGCAAGACGGCAAAAATTGGTTCGCGCTGTATTCCGCGTTTCTGCGGAAAGACTCCGCTGAACCTCAGCACGAATCTACGACTCTCACTCCCAAATTAAAACAAATCAGTTAAATATCCTTTCGAAATCTGGGATGGAGGGGAATGTATGCTGCTGGGGAAGAAACCAAAACAAACGCAGCCATGTGATGGAGAGGGTTAGAAAAATAAACTGGAGGCTTATTTTATCGCCCTCCTAATTTAACATCACTCTCTCTGAGTATCTATCAGTTTACACGTATATATACACACGCATATATAGGCACGGGCAGAGGGAGGAAATGTGGCGAAAGAAACCCGAATTACCTGTGTGCGTCCTTTTGTGAATTTTGAGATTTTCTGATCTGGCGAAAACTTTTCCGCAGCCAGGGAAGGGGCAGGGGAAAGGTTTCTCTCCCGTGTGCACTCGGATATGATTGACCAGTTTGTATTTCGCTTTGAAAGGTTTGCCTTCGCGGGGACACTCCTCCCAGTAGCAGACATGGTTGCTCTGCTCGGGTCCCCCAACGTGCTCCACCGAGACATGGGTGACCAACTCGTGCATGGTGCTGAAAGTTTTATTGCAACTTTTTTTGGGGTTGTTCAGCTGTTCGGGATCGATCCACTTGCAGATGAGCTCTTGCTTGATGCACTGCTGCCGCATGTAGCGGAAAAAGGCAC